>NW_024713945.1:367500-442500 GCF_018991925.1 Homarus americanus
GTTAGTTTCGCACAAGAGTGACGCGCACACTGACCGACAATTTGGCAGAGTAAAAGAAAAAAGAAAGAGACGAATATTTGTGGCTGAGTTACAGAGTTATGACACACAGCAAAACGTCCTCCCTGGTCACTATATTCGAATTCTCCCTCAATGTATCCTTTATCATTTGTCTTTTTTTTTTACTTTACCATTCTTTAATATAATTCTTTTACACATTCTCATTTTCTACTCATATTATGTCTTTGTCTTTAATGAACTATTATACCGGTTACGTATAATCTTTCTCCATTTATCATTCTTCAACACACTTATTACGTTCCATTATAAACAACAATTCCCCGAATGCCTTATACCTCAGATGCTGTCATGTCGGCTGGTACACCCCTGCGTCCTCAGCCAGCGGTAGTCACTGTCTCGACTCTTCCCGGGAGCCCGATGTACAGTATACCTGAAGCTTGTATCAGTTCACCTGTCTCAAACCCTGCGTTCCGCCCACATCCCGGGGATTCTTGCTTTGACTGCCGATCGATCTTGGACCTTGTTATTGGCCATTCGCAGCGTGCAAACCCGGGTCTCCACTTTATCACACCCGGGAAAAAAACATCAACAATTAGCGTTCCGCTTGGATGCCTCCACTAGTCCGGGCGCGGCGCTTCTTGTATTGTCTGGCAACAGGTGGAAAAAAGCTCGAATGCCGGTGTCTACACTGTGTCCTGGTGTTGTATTTATGGCATCTAAACTGCTCATCACCTCTGCCTGACACACACCGCCATGTCAGGCAATCAAAGAGTGATGAGGTGCAGCTGTTGGTCCATCACTGCAACACACCCACTCGTGTTTATCATGTAAAACTTAACGCCTCGTAACACTTCCACAAAAACTATCTCTCTTATCTTGATGGTGATCCTGTACTCCCGATGGCTACAGCGCAGGGGGTCCTTAACATAGTTCTGATGGAATGTGGAGCCTATAAGTTTTCGTATATGTACAGCATTTATCTTTTTCTCGATTTTTTTTCACGTTCCAACCCTCTCTCTCTCTCTCTCTCACACACACACACAGACATACGAAAACTCGCTCTCTATCTCTCACAGCAGTAACTGAACAGCTCAACAGTCGACGCAGTCCGCCATGATAACATGGGAGACGACTTTTATTCCGATCCGGGTGACTTGGCCCTAGTTTGAGTGGCCATCAACGTCACGACCCGGTGGCGGCGTTCCCACAATTGTCTACAACTCTCAACTCTTACTAAACACAAGCGACCGTCACACTGTAGCCCCTGTGGCGGCCATTGACAACAGAGTACCACCTTGGTGCTAGTAACAACAGATTACTAGTTACTTAGAAACCTTATTAACGCAGAAACCATTACAGTGTAACCTTGGCGCTATTGTCAACACAAAAGTTACCAGTAGAGGCTCAGTTGTTAAAGTAGACCACTACAATGTAACCTTGGTACTAGACACTACACATCAAACGTAACTGCTATTAAATAGTTGTTTTATGGATATAAATGTACAGTATTTATCGAGTTAAAGAGCTTCAGTTGCTCAGCCACGTCAATGTTGTTGCCACTGTTCACTTTGTATCGATATTATTCGGGTTAATTACTGTTTTACAGCCCCCAGCTTTTCACTAACACAGGGAACGATACAGTAAGACCTTACTGCTGGACTCAGAAGAGAAAGAAGTACAGTGTTGGGATCATCTGAAGAAAAGACACACCCAAGCTTATTTCACCTGAAGATTAGGCACCCTACCCCCCCACACACACACTACCAGTACAGTTGCCCAGAGTCCCAGTTTTCAACCACTACCACATTCAGCCTGATTCCCGTAACATTTTCCGACCCACATTTTTTTAAGTCCATAATACCACCATTTTTGCCCGGGTGTTGTCAAAACTCTCCCATTTCGTTTCGACATTTTTGCTTTACGCCGCGTACTTCACTACTCTGACACGGCCGACTACAAACCATTTCCTTTTAATTATAATTCACACGTAAAATTTTAATGACAAATTGCAATTAAAAAATGGGATTGTAAATGATACAGTTGATTGGTCAAACATGTATTTTAAACACTGATATTTTGTTTCTATGAACCTAACAAACATACAGACTTAAAAATATTGACATCATAATATACATCAAGCTGATAAAAAAATACTGACATCAAAATCTAAAATCACATTCAAGATACTGACATCATAATATACATCACACCGATAAAAAAATACTGACACCAAAATCTAAATCACACACACACTAAAAATAGCGACTTCTATACCCGACTCAACCCGTAATATAAAACGACCTTTAAATCTGTGTCGTGTAAATATTACGGGAAATGATTAATGGAGAGAGAGAGAGAGAGAGAGAGAGAGAGAGAGAGAGAGAGAGAATGTTAACAGCAGGCAAATCCAGCTCACTCCTACAACAGTAAAATAAAAAAAAAATGAATAAATAAACAGTACCTGATAATACTCTCCATCATAAACCTTCTCTACCGTGAAACAATAAATAAAATAACATTATATAGAGCGTGTAAAATATCTCATACCATTATTAGTGTAAAAATTATATCCGCTTCGACTTATTAAATCCGCTGAGTGACGGTGTGCGTGTATTAAATAAATCCTACAGTATTACGTATGAAAAATAAAACATAATAATAAAGTTGATACGACCAAATACATGTTACAGCCGCATACTTTTTTTTTAATCTCTTTTATAAATGTATGTCATTCCGGCAGCCAGAGCTCACTACAACTCGTGTAAACATTATTCCTTTGACAACACACACACACACACACACACACACACATCCCCCTCCACACAGACACCCTATGCTAGCTGCTGTACCTGTAATGATTTGCTGTATTTTTTTCTGAATCTAACCTGACGTGATCCACTAACGTCCGTATAGACAACATCGGTGACGTCATATACTGTACCGGACAAACAAACATTTTTCCTGCACTTGTGATGATGAACACACACACACACACACACACACACACACACACACACACACACACACATGTACACTCTACTCCGCCATAGATTTACGTGCGCCCTAAAAAGCCCGCATAAAGATATTTAACCTGGAGACATATAGATAAACTCGCCACGCCACATGTTATAAGGTTAAAAGCATCATAATTCAGCAGAGGCGTCATCCCCCCTCTCAAAACCTGTACCGTATTTCACATTATCTGAGAAAACGAGTGTTGTAAGTTCTGGCAGAGTGCACACACACACAGACAAGCACGAGATAGGAGCATAAAAACGTAAACACTTTCATTCGCTCGCACGCACACACAACACAACACAACACACCCCCCTCCCCTCATACACACAAACCCTCTCCCCCACAACACACACACACACACACGATGACTTCAATCAAGACTTGCTAGAGGCGGGAAGTGCAGGAGGAGGAGGAGAGGAACACCAGAAGTAAAATATACGACGGAGGAGACGACGACGAAGCCCCCCCCCTCCCCATGCCGCCTGGTTTCAAGATCAGGAAAGAACCCCGACGAGATACACGTGTTGTCCCCCACCACATAAAACACACTGCTACCACACCACACCCAGACAGGGAAGAGGAGGAAGGAGAAGGAAGATGATGGTGAAGGAGGAGAGTGGGGAGGAAGAAGGGTAACCTGATGTTGGTGGAGGAGTGGGGAAGAAGAAGAGGGAGGAAAGGAATAAACATCGAGAGAATGAGAGAGAGAGAGAGAGAGAGAGAGAGAGAGAGAGAGAGAGAGAGAGAGAGAGAGAGGTGTTGTGATGAAGAAACACGGGGAGGTGTGGTGTGTGTGTGTGTGTGTGTGTGGGTGTGTGTGTGTGTGTGTGTGTGTGTGTCAACATAGACGAGATAATCCCGGTGCGGACTGAGCATGCAAGAGCAATAAGGGCCGCCAATCAAGCACAAGAAATCCATTAAGAGCTCACGTACAAACACAACTTGTTGATGGGCGCGCTCATTACCACGCCGGGGGGACGACAGGCGGCATGCAGGCAGACGGGCACTGTGGCGGTCTGGGAGCTTGCATGGCAGACAGGCAGACGGACAGACAAGCAGGCAGGCAGATACAGATAGGCAGACAAAGAGACAGGCGATAGAGGATGGGAAGAAAAAGATGGAGGGTGAGGCAAGACAAACAAGCAAAGAAGAGGAAGAAGGGTGAGGCAAGACAACCAAACAAAGAAGAGGAAGAAGGGAGGCAAACAAGCAAAGGCGAGGCAAGACAAACAAGCAAAGGAGAGGAAGAAGAGAGAGGGAAGGCAAAGGAGAGAAGGGAGGGAGGCAGTAAGCGAAAAGGAATGGTAAGGGAAGGGAAGGCAAAAAGAGGAAGAGTAGATAATGGAGAAGAGAAGGGACGAGATGAAGAAAGTGATAAAGGTGGGGTGACAAAATGCAATACGAAAGAGAGGAAAGGGGTAAGAATGAGATTGGAAAGAGGATGGGATACTACATATATGAGAGAGAGAGAGATGAATATGAGAAATCACAGAGACCGAATAAGGAAGGGAGAACATTGAATGAAGGAAATAAAGGAAGGGAAGGGGTAAAGAAAGGGAGGAAGGGAAGAAGGAAAAAAAGAAGGATAAAAAGAAAGGAAAAATGAATGAAGGAAATAAAGGAAGGAAAGAAGAAAAGGAGAGGTGGGAGAGAGGAAGAGAGAGAAAGAAAGAAGTAAAGAAGATAGAAAGAAGGAGAAGGAGATGTGCGGGCTAGCCATGGTGGTAGCGAGGTTCACAACACTGTCAACAAGTGACGAGAGGCGAGTGACACTAACGGGCTCTGTTTTACCCAACAAGCCAGCCAGCCAACCAATCAGCCACACTGTAGGTACAAAAAGCCTCCTTCCTACGTTAACACTACCTCCTCCTCGCCCCACCCACCCGATATTAATCACCCACCTCATTGTAGATCTCTGTGATAACGTCAACACTTAACAAATATAACGGTGACAGATGTTCCTATTCATTCTTGTACTAAATCTCCTTAGTTCTCAGGTCCACATTAATGACTATATTTATGTGTGTGTGTGTAAGAGAGAGAGAGAGAGAGAGAGAGAGAGAGAGAGATTCAGTCAGTTTAACACTTCTGTTGACAAGATTAGAGTACGGTACAAATTTCCCTAACCTGGGTAGTTCAGTCAGGTGAGCTGATCCGAGGAGAGGAGGAAGAAGGGGGGAGAACTGAGTGAAGGAGGAGGAAGAGGAAGAAGAGCAGAATGGAGGATGAGGAGGAGGAAGACAGGCAGGAGAGAATAGCGTGACGGAGCGGCCAGTTGATTGATTCAGCGTGAATAAGTGAGGGTTAGCCATGCGTGGCCTTCCCCCCCTCCTCCTACCCCCTCCCTTCTCCCTGACCCTCCCCTCCACAACCCCCTTACGGTTCCCTTCCCCCTGACCCTCCCATCCATGACCTCTCCCTCACTGTTCCCTTCTCCCTGATCCTCCCTACCATAACCTCTCCATCTTCTCACTCCCCTACCCTCCCGCTTCCCTCCTGCTGCCACTGCTCCCTGGTCCATCAGCAGGAGGAGCAGCAGGGGGGAAGGGAGTAATTGTGTTGATAAACGTCAACACTCGAATAGAGCCGTCACTCGTCGACTAATTCTCCATTGTTAACTCACAACACCCAGGTGAATCTCTTGCCTGCCTGTTCGCTCACTCAGCCCACCACCACCACCTCCTCTCTCGACCCCACCGACACCTCACTCAGCCCACCACCAACACCTCCTCTCTCGACTCCTGCAACACCTCAGCCCACCACCACCACCTCCTCTCTCGGCCCACCGACACCTCCTCAGCCCACCACCACCACCTCCTCTCTCGACCCCACCGACACCTCACTCAGCCCACCACCAACACCTCTCTTGACCCACCAACATAACACCTCCCATGACCTACCAACACCTCCCACGACGCCCCACCACCTCCCACGACGCTCCACCACCACCCTTCATCCCTCAACACCTTCCACGACCCCCCACAACCCACCAACACCTCCCCTCACGTATTGCAGCCTGTTATAACATTATCACCCATGCTGTTTACATTACCACAGTTTCTGGCCCACAATATTATTTTCCTTACCCAGTTCTGCCGTCTCTCTCAATACCCCCCCCCCACATCCCTTCCCCTCCCTCCCCCAGCACATCCCTCCCCTCCCCCCCACACACACATTTTTATCGCATCATTCTCTACTACCCTGTACATTATAATCCCGACACGCTCTGCCATTTATCTTTATGTTTTAACGGGTATATTTCCGCACCCAGTATTACCGTCTCCTGCTTTACTACCCCCACTGTTTATCGTCTCTCTCTCTCTCTACTACTGTAATTCTACCATCATTCTCATTAGTGATCTTCTTCCCTTGTAAATCAATTCTTCACTTGGCTGAAACTTAATCTTTCTTGGGATCCATCTTAAGCCCCCACACTGTTATACCAAGAGTGTTTATCTTTAATTAACTATACTTTTCCCTCCCCTCCCCCCCTCTCTCTCTCTCCCATGTCCTGTTTTATCTCTTTTTCCTCGCCTCTTACGCTTTTATTTTCCTTTATGTCTCCTCATGTTTGTGCTACACTAACCCATGTCTTGTTCAGCTGGTCATCTTCACTTATCGATACTATTCTCTGACGCCAACCATCATTTCACACCGACCACCACCACTACTACTACTACTACTACTACTACTAAACAATCACCACTAGCATCAATTAATATCAACCACCATTACACACAATAACAACCGCAACCATAATTTCAAATCGACCACCACCAATACTATACTAAAGTTCGGCAACCACTATCACCACTATTACACACCAACTACAACAACCACTACTACAGATTTATCACAACCACCACCACAACAACCACCACAACCACTACACCACCACCACTACACACCAACCACCTCGACTACCCTGCCACCACAACAACAACCACCACTACACCACCACCACTACACACCAACCACCTCGACTTCCCTGCCACCACTACACACCAACCACCACTCACTCGACACCTCCTCAACACTCAAACACCTCTCAAGTGAGTGTTATCAGCCCAGTAAAACAACCATTGTTTTAACTCAACCCCCCCTCCCCACCACCACCACCAATCAACCACCACCACTCTCTCAACAGCTCCTTAACCCACTAACAGCCACTCCAACGACCGTCAGCCCGCCCGTAAAATAACCATTGTTTTAATTCAACCACTACCGTAACCCCCACCCACCGCCTCATCAACCAAAGCTACCACTCCCTTACCTTGCCAACCAACGTCTCTTATTATCTACAATTATATCATTGTCTTAAGTCAACCACAACCACACCAAACACCCCTACTATATCACACGCCTCTCACCAACAACAACCACCTCCTACCAAACACTCCTACCACACTCCTCTCACCAACCACCCCCCCCTACCACACACTACTCTTACCAACCACCACAACCACAATTCATTAAAAAAACAATTCATCGCATCAACCAACCAACAGCCACTCTCGTCATCGTCCTCAACCTCGTGAAAATGGTCATCATTGTTGTCATTCGGGAGACCACACATAATATACCTCATCTCGGCGGCACAACCTCGTTATCACCTGTTAATCAAATGACGCGACTCACTGACCGCCAATCCGATTAAACCCGACCAACGCCTAAAACTACCCCTCCCCCAACACGGCCGGAATTTACACACACCTTCCCACCTACCCCCCCACACACCTTCCACCCTACCCTACCCCCCACCCTTCCCCCTCACCTACCCCCCCACACACACACACACCTTCCCACCCACCCCCCCCACACACACCTACCTTCCATATTAATTAATAAAAATTTTACTCCCGGCTGATTCTAGTATTTACGTCTTTTTTCTTCTTTTTTTCAGTTTGTAATTTTTTTTTTACGATTTCCCAAACACCGCTTAATATTTTTTTACTCTTCGACTTTTATTTTATTAATTCGTTTTCTACCGACAGCATGTGATGCTTTTTCCCCACTATTCAGTTTAATTCACATTTTCTCTTCACGACGATCAAACATAATGTATTCAGCGCCCACTTTTTTAAGCCTATTAATTTATCATTTAACATGTTATTACATTATTATTATTATCGTTATAAACACTTTCAATTACCATTATCATCATCGCTATAACAATTAATAACACTATTATTACCTTTAAAATCATCACATTTATGCCATGGAGTATTATATTAACTAGATAGAGCGGCTTTAATATTAATAGCATTAACAGTATTCTATTATGCCACTGTAAATATGTATTAAAATTGTAAATATTCTCTGTGGTGTTTTAGTGGTACTTTAAGGCCGTAGTATTACTGTAACATTATCACACATTTACACTGATGGCGACCTGGTTTAGCGGTCAGCATACTCGCCTCGCAAGTGACTAGATCCCAGGGTAAAATGAGTCGTCCTTTAAAACCTTCTGTCACTAGTTAAACCTTCCGCCATTAGATAAACCTTCCGTCACTAGTTAAACCTTCCACCACGAGTTAAACCCTCCACCACTAGCTAAACCCCCACCACTAGTTAAACCCTCCACCATTAGTTAAACCCTCCACTACTAGATAAACCCTTCACCATTAGTTAAACCCTCCACCATTAGTTAAACCTTCCACCACTAGTTAAACCCTCCACCACCAGTTAAACCCTCCACTACTAGTTAAACCCTCCACTACTAGTTAAACCCTCTACCACTAGTTAAACCTCCACCCACCTAGTTAAACCCTCCACCACTAGTTAAACCCTCCCACCACTAGTTAAACCCCCCACTAATTCAGCCCTCCACCATTAGTTAAACCCTCCTACCTAGTTAAACCCTCTATTAAACCCTCCACTACTAGTTAAACCCTCAAAACTAGTTAAGCCACTCCTACATTAGTTAAACCTTCACCACTAGTTAAACCCTCATCACCAGTTAAACCCTCCACCACTAGTTAAACCCTCCACCACAAGTTAAACCCACCACCACTAGTTAAACCCTCCACCACTAGTTAAACCCTCCACCACTAGTTAAACCCTCCACCACTAGTTAAACCCTCCACCACAAGTTAAACCCACCACCACCAGTTAAACCCCCCGTCACTAGTTAAACCCTCCACCACTAGTTAAAACCCTCCACCACCAATTAAACCCTCCACCACAAGTTAAACCCACCACCACCAGTTAAACCCGTCCGTCCCGTAGTCAGACACCCAGCAGACAAAGCATTGTGCTGGACGAAGGCTCAGTTGCTCATCCGAGGACCTAATTGTTTACATAATGCTGTAAGCCTCTCAAAGGGAGTCTCTACATTATTAACTTCAGGCATCAGGTGAGCAAAAGTAGGTGGGGGGGAGGGGGGTCAGGTTAGGGAGGTTAATCTTCAGGTGATGTAAATGGGGGTGTCTAATCTTCAGGTTATTCAAATCTTCGCCTATATGAAGGGGAAAACAAGTCTACTAGCAGTATTCCGCTTAAAGGTGGTGGAGGTGTAGGTGGTGGAGGTGTAGGTGGAAGTGGTGTTGGCAATGGCGTTGGTGGTGTTGGCGCTGGTGGTGTTGACAGTAGTAGTATTGTTGGCAGTGGTGTTGTTGGCAGTGGTGTTGGTATCAGCATTGGTGGTGTTAGTGGTGTTGGCAGCAGTGATGTTAGTGGTGTTGGTATCAGCCGCGGTGGTGTTAGTGGTGTTGGCAGCAGTGGTGGTGTTAGCAGCAGTGGTGATGTTAGTGGTGTTGGTATCAGCCGCGGTGGTGTTGGTGGTGTTGGCAGCAGTGGTGGTGTTGAGTGGTGTTGGCAGCGCAGTGGTGGTGGGCGTAGTGTTAGCAGTGTTAGTGGTGTTGGTATCAGCCGCCAGTGGTGTTGGTGGTGTTGACAGCAGTGGTGATGTTAGTGGTGTTGGTATCAGCCGCGGTGGTGTTGGTGGTGTTAGCGCGCCAGTGGTGATGTTAGTGGTGTTGGTATCAGCCGCGGTGGTGTTAGTGGTGTTGGCAGCAGTGGTGGTGTTAGTGGTGTTGGCAGCAGTGGTGATGTTAGTGGTGTTGGTATCAGCCGCGGTGGTGTTAGTGGTGTTGGCAGCAGTGGTGGTGGAGCGTGTGTAATCAGCGGGTGTGTTATCCCAGACCGCCAACACCTTCTATCATTAATTAAGAGGGACCATCACCAGCTGCCTGGGTACACACACCGCCTCATCATGGCCCTCTTCTCCTCCTCCTCTTCCTGGCCATCTTCCCTGTCTTCCTTACACCCCCCCTCCCTCCTTGTCCTCCTTACACCTCCACCCTCACCTTCTTACGTCTTCCTTACACCTCCTCCTTCACCTTGTCCTCCCCACACCCCCCTTTGTCCTCCCCACACCTGCTCCTTCACCTTCCCCTCTATCTTGTCCTCCTCACCTGTCTTCGTCTTCTCTACACCCCAACTCTCACCTAGTTACCAGGTTCCTCGCTACAACCCTCGTATCTTCCTCCTCCTGGCCTCTTCCTTTACCTACCTTGACTTCCCTACACCTCCTCCTCCTCCTCCCCCACCTCGTTCTCGGGTTCCTCACTTATCTTCATCACTGTTGCTCTTCCCTTCACTTAGTTCTTGGACTCTTCCTTCCTTCCCCCTCCTTTCCTAATTTATCCATCAGTGTCTCTACCGTCACCTCACCTCTTCCTTCCCCTTGTCCTCTCGTCTTCTCTTCGCTGACCCATCTTCCTCTTCCTCTCCGTTACTTTCTTATTCTCCTCCTCTCCTAACTACCACTTCCTACATCTGGATCATCTATTCTCCCCACTTCCTGTTCCTAATCTTCCACCTTTCTCCACCTCCTCTTCTCTCCTCCACCGCCACTCCACTTTTGTCCCTCAACCACCTCTTCCACCACCCTCCCTGCTGGTCCACCACCCTCCTCGCTGGTCCACCACCCTTCCCTGCTGGTCCACCACCCTCCCTGCTGGTCCACCACCCTCCCTGCTGGTCCACCACCACCCTCCTTGCTGGTCCACCACACACCCTTGCTGGTCCACCACACCCTCCCCTGCTGGTCCACCACCCCTCCCTGCTGGTCCACCAATTCTCCCTGCTGGTCCACCACCCTCCTCGCTGGTCCACCACCCTTCCCTGCTGGTCCACCACCCTCCCTGCTGGTCCACCACCCTCCCTGCTGGTCCACCACCACCCTCCTTGCTGGTCCACCACTATCCCCTGGTGGTCGGTCCACCACTACCGTCACCCCGCCCGTCACAACAACCACGCTCGCCCAATCTGGCCGTCTTTTTGTGCGACAACGACAAGTGGCCTCCCTCCCGCACCACTGTCCCGGGGTCTTAACCACACACACACACACACACACACACACACACAATGATACACCCACACACCACATACACAAAGACACAAATGACACATACACCTACATACACAACCACTTACAAAGACATCCAATGACACTCCAACACACAGCACATACGAGCCCCACACATACACACACACACACACACACACACACACACACACACACACACACACACACACACACACACACACACACACACATCAGCATAAATAATTATCTAAAGACAGACACATATACAGTATGATGTTTCTCCTTTATCGCACATGATGATGTGGGGAAGGAGAGAGAGAGAATGGATTAGGAGCGAAGGAGGAAGGATAAGGAGGGAGCAAGAGGAGGAGGGTGGGGGGGTGGAGGAGGTACTTTATAAAGAGAGAGAGAGGGTGTGTGGGATGAGGGAGGAGGTGGTTATAGGAGGGGGGAAGAGGGTATCTGGATCCTGGGTGGCAGTCCAAGAGTAGGACGCTAATACACCGCCTCAATAACTTATCAAGGAGTACCCTGCAGGAGAGGGAGGAGGAGGAGGGGAGAAGAGGAAGGGGGAGGGAGGAGGGGGTGTTGAGAGTTGGAAGAGGGTGTGCACAAAGGGAGGAGGAGAGGCAGAGGAGTATTGAGTTGTGTTGGTGGGCTGGGAGATGAATGAGGGAGGGAGGGAGGGAGGGAGTAGGTGAGGTGGGAGGGAAGGAGAGGAGCATGACTGAGAAAGAGGAGAATGGGGCAAGGGTTAAGAGGGCGAGCGAGTTGACCAATGAGAGAGAGAGAGAGAGAGAGAGAGAGAGATGTACGAGTATACACAAGGTAGCCACTAAAGGAAGCCAAGGTATCCCCCCCCCCTCCCCCTGTCACACAATAAAGATCAAAGGTTCATAAACTCTGGATAATGAATGTCAGAAAAATAGTGATTATTCTCGAACTCGTCTCGGATGGTGTTGTGATCTATGTCTCTCCGCACACCAAGCTGGGGGGGGGAGGGGGGGGAGGTACCTACTACACTCCTCCGTTGTTTGTTCCTGTGAGCGTCATCGCGTGGACAACACCCAGAGGTACACACAGAAAATAAAAGAGAGAAAGAGGTACACACGACAATAATGCGGGAGGCACAAACACGAATTCAATAACTACGGAAAGAAAAACAGAGAGAGAGAGAGAGAGAGAGAATTACTAGGCAAGAGGAGGAAATACGTTATCTCTGTCTGTACCATTAAAAACACAATCCAGAGTACAGTAATCAAGAAGAATAACGTGGCAAAATGAAGATAAAAAATACAGGTGTAACACAACAGTTTATTACACACACACACACACACACACACACGAGAGACGGAGATAATCAGTAGGTGAGGAAGAACTGTGTGTGTGTGTGTGTGTGTGTGTGTGTGTGTTAGTCACCTGGCCGGATGAACGACGTGTACAAGGAATAAACCCATTAAAACACCATAATAAACCATCACCACAGACAAACAGCAGGAGGAGAACATCGGCTGGAGAAAACAGTACCACAATAAACATCACACACACGAGTGAGCGTGAATGAGCAGCGGGGCAAAGGTGTGTGTGTGTGTGTGTGTGTGTGTGTGTGTGTGTGTGTGTGTGTGTGTGTGTGTGTGTTTTTCACCTGGCTTGGTGGCGTGAAACAGGAGTGTGTAACACTTCCAAAATAATAACAGGGGTGAGAATGGGAGGGTAGGAGGGATGGAGGGTGGGAGGGT
Source organism: Homarus americanus (assembly GCF_018991925.1). Classification (NCBI taxonomy): domain Eukaryota; kingdom Metazoa; phylum Arthropoda; class Malacostraca; order Decapoda; family Nephropidae; genus Homarus; species Homarus americanus. The sequence continues at coordinate 380,608 of NW_024713945.1, forward strand.
GGGAGGGGGAAGAGTGAAAGGGGTTGAGTGTGGAACAATATAATACCACACACACACGAGCAGACGGTCTCGTGAGAAGCAGCCGAGCAAAGGTGTGCGTATTCACCTGGTGTGTGTGTGTGGGGGGACTATTGAAGAATAAGGAAGAGAAACGGGTTAAGATGGAAGGAGAGAATAAGGATGAGGAAGGGGTAAGGGAAAGAGAACAAGGAGAAGTGGAGGCTGAGGGATAAAGAGGAAAGAAGGAGAATTTGCGGAGCGGTGGAAGGAGAGAGAAGTGGAGTTGGTCCGTTGGGGGGAGAGAGGGGGTGGGGGTGAGGACGGGGGCTAAGATTTACGGTGTTACAAGATGAATGGCCACCCGTGTTACCACGGGCACCACAGGTGAGGCCCCCTGCCCACCACCTGTAATGAGCTCAATTACTGATTTACTCCCGAAGCAATTTACCCGCCCACAGGTGCACCAGAACAACTCAGACAGTTTTTCTTTTACTTTTTTTTCTGTTTTCTTTTTGGTCTCTGCTCAAAGTGAAACGAAAATAATTTAATTTATAATTCCGAGGGGTGGAATTCATCCTCTCCGTTCTAAAGGGCAAACGCTTACTCCTACACACACACACACACACACACACACACACACACAGACACACACACAAATGTAAGTCTAGTATATTTTCACACCATGCACTCTATATAAACCGTTTATTATTATTATTAAATTATTACACACACAGAGGGGAAATGCCCACATACCTCCCCCTATATCCAGCCTTCTCTACCCCTCCAGGCAAGAGGAAGAAAGGGGAAACCAGAAGGCAGCCACGAACAATACAAGTGACCTATACACAGGCACCTACACTCCCCTAACCTATACACAGGCACCTACACTCCCTAACCTATACACAGGCACCTACACTCCCTAACCTATACACAGGCTCACTCCCTAACCCATACACAGGCACCTACACTCCTAACCTATACACAGGCACCTACACTCCTAACCTATACACAGGCACCTACACTCCCTAACCTATACACAGGCACCTACACTCCCTAACCTATACACAGGCACCTACACTCCCTAAACTATACAGGCACCTACACTCCCCTAACCTATACACAGGCACCTACACTCCTAACCTATACAGGCACCACACTCCCCTAACCTATACACAGACTCTACTCCCTAACCTATACACAGGCACTACACTCCTAACCTATACACAGGCACCTACACTCCCCTAACCTATACACAGGCACCTACACTCCCTAACCTATACACAGGCACCTACACTCCCCCTACCTATACACAGGCACCTACACTCCCCTAACCTATACACATCCCCTAACCTATACACAGGCACCTACACTCCTAACCTATACACAGGCACCTACACTCCCTAACCTATACACAGGCACCTACATCCAACCTATACACAGGCACTACACTCCTAACCTATACACAGGCACCTACACTCCCTAACCTATACACAGGCACCTACACTCCTAACCTATACACAGGCACCTACACTCCCCTAACCTACACAGGCACCTACACTCCCCTAACCTATACACAGGCACCTACACTCCCTAACCTATACAGGCACCTACTCCTAACCTATACACGAGCTCACTCCTAACCTATACACAGGCACCTACACTCTAACCTATACACAGGCACCTACACTCCCTAACCTATACACAGGCACCTACACTCCCTAACCTATACACAGGCACCTACACTCCCTAACCTATACACAGGCACCTACACTCCCCTAACCTATACACAGGCACCTACACTCCCTAACCTATACACAGGCACCTACACTCCCTAACCTATACACACAGGCACCTACACTCCCTAACCTATACACAGGCACCTACACTCCCTAACCTATACACAGGCACCTACACTCCCCTAACCTATACACAGGCTACACTCCCCTAACCTATACACAGGCACCTACACTCCCCTAACCTATACACAGGCACCTACTAACCTATACACAGGCACCTACACTCCCTAACCTATACACAGGCACCTACCTCCCCTAACCTATACACACAGGCACCTACACTCCTAACCTATACACAGGCACCTACACTCCCCTAACCTATACACAGGCACCTACACTCCCCAACCTATACACAGGCACCTACACTCCCATAACCTATACACAGGCACCTACACTCCCCTAACCTATACACAGGCACCTACACTCCTAACCTATACACAGGCACCTACACTCCCTAACCTATACACACATGAAGCAATAAGCCAAATAAACTCCCTCTTTCCCCTGCCCTCCACCTCAAGCAAAAGAGGTAAGAGTGAGGAAAGAGGAGGCAATGAAGAACATAAGGTAACCCCACACACAGGTACCAACCCCCCTTCCCTCCCCCACTCTCACATACCCATACACCCTATATGGACAGATCTACCCCCCCCCCCCTATACTACTTCACGGAGAAGGAGGAGATACCAGGTCGACAGGTGAGGTGTGTCAGAAGAGGAGGGTAAGAGCAAGCTAGGAACGTGAGATGTGGCAAGTGGCAGGAGGAGGAGGCAAATCATAGAGGTCTCAGGGTACCCTCTAAATGTTCCAGGTTGCCCCGTGCGACACACACACACACACACACACACACACACACACACACACACACAAGATTTATTCACCCAACACACACACCAAAAATTATTACCCAGTCTGCTCCCCCACGTGCCGCCCCACACTCCAACATCTTTCTCCCGGGATTTTATTTTTTTCTTCATCCTTTAAGTGATTGTTGAACTAATGCATTGTGTATATTCCGGAACCTGCGAGTGTTTTTTTATTAATTTTTTTTTATTACCATTTATCTTCTTTCTTTTTTATCTGATGGAAAATATGCAACAACAAAACACCTATTTCAGTGAATACCTTTTGTGCCTCAGAAATACAAAATAGGTCTTGGTAAAACATTTCAACGTGATTACTGTATTACTGTACGGCATTACGTAATAGGTCGGTCGGGTGTGGGGGCGGGGGAGACTTGTGTGTTTTAAGCGGAGATATAAACACACACACACACACACACACACACACACACACACACACACACACACACACCTCTCAGCATAATAATACTAATATCAATACAACAAAATAATACTCCTACCTTTTTTCTCATAACATTAAGAAAAAACAATGACAAAAAATAGCCCAAAATTATGAATAAATATCGATGTAACTACAAGAATAATTTATAAAGGCAACATGTACTGTAAAATCATACTTAACAAGACGCAGAACCAATCATAAAAAACAACTCCCCCCATTAATGAGGAACCTTTCAATTTACACTATCACTCCAAAAAAAATATATATATGATAATAATATACCTGAAAATCACACGTAAATTGAGACGAAACTAATGACATAACAATTTTAATGAGGACACCTGAGTCGAGTAAACTTAAATAATAAAAAGAATAAGAGAAATAAAACCGATAATGACAGGAATAAAGAGACAAAAATAATGCAATAAATAAAGGTACCAACCATTAAGACTTAGAGAGACGCCACTCACTACTACAATGATGATGACGGATAAGGCGTGAAGAAGCCTTAACAGGAGGAGGAGCAACAGCCGGGCTAAAATGGTGTGTAATCTAGTGGAGGACAACACAGGTGAGAGTGGCCCATAAATCTACTGTTGGAGGTGGCTCTCTCTCTCTCTCTCTCTCTCTCTCTCTCTCTCTCTCTCACACACACACCTTGCAACCACCACCCACATACCTATACGATGATGCTCTTAAACATACATATATACATACCCACCACAACTACAACTATCAACACCACCACTACCACAACAAACAGCACACCACCACCACCACTCGAGACATGGAGACTCCCGATATTCATTACCATTATTCTTCCCTCCCTCCCTCCTTCCCTCCTTCCCCTGAACCTCACACACATATCTCTTTTCCCTCCCACACCATCATCAACCTAAACCACCCACTTCCCCTTCCACTAATATCTCACATCATTCTTCCCTCCCCCCAATCTTATCCAAGTCTCTTCTCGTGTTCACTTTTCCCCTTCACCATCCTCTTCCCTCCACCACAACTCTCAGACCCCTCCCTCTTCCCTCCACCACAACACCTCAGACCCTCCTCCTCTTCCCTCCACCACAACATTTTTAGATCCTCTTTCTTCCCTCCACCACAACAACACCAAGACCATCCTCTACCACAACACTAAGATCATCCTCTTCCCTCCAATTAACACAAATACTTTTAGACCCCCTTCTTCCCTCTCCACCACACCTGTGACCCTCCTCCTCTTCCCTTCACCACAACACCTGTGACCCTCCCTCCTCTCCCTCCACCACAACTCTCAGACCCTCCTCTTCCCTCCACCACAACACTCAGACCCTCCTCCTCTTCCCTTCACCACAACACTAAGACCCTCATCTTCCCTCCACCACAACACCTGTAGACCCTCCCCCACAACCTCTTCCTCTACCCCCATCAACGTCCTTCCCTTCACCCAACAACCTCTCTCACCTCATCCCCCAGAACACCCAATCCTCCCCACCCAGACCAGAGCGTCACTCTCGTGCGACCAGCCCATTAAGCGGTGAGAGGAAATCACTTCCCATTCGTCAAAGTCTTTACCAGAGACGAAATAATAATAATAATAATAATAATAATAATAACAATAATAACCCCCGCACTAATGACACGGTATCCTAACCTGCTAGAATTACACACAATTTACAAATGAACACTGCGCCAAATTTCATTCCGAATATAATGGGGCTTTTGGTCGCCGGTGGGTCGGTAAAAGAGTGTGTGTGATTGTGTGTGTGTGTGTATGTGTGTGTGTGTGTGTGTGTGTGTGTGTGTGTGTGTGTGTGTGTGTGTGAGGAGGAGGAGATCAGGACTTGCGTGTTTCCTCACCTACGATCTATCTTCTTCAAAGGTCGCTGCCGTGGGAGAAAGAAAAACACATAAACACCTGAAGAGTAAAAAAAGAAAAACAAATCATGGAGGAAAAAACAAAGCAAAAGTAGACAGACAGACAGACACACACACACACACACACACACACACACACAACCCCCCTCCGTCTCCCCCTTTACAGATCAAGTCCAGACAAAACCTTTTATGATGGACCATCTGATGCAAGTTAAATGTGGCACTATTAGTCACTGCACCGGCCTCAATTGTCACCTCAATTTGTCAGAGAACATTAATCTTTATACAGCAATTCCCCCGCCATCACCAGGCCATCAGTTACCACATGGCTCCGTCAGATACTAAATTTCCCCAGGCTCTTATCTCTCTCTTTACTAAGTCTTCTACTCTTCTTGTTCAGTCTGACTCCCTTTATTCTATTACCCTCTCTCTCTCTCTCTCTCTCTCTCTCTCTCTCTCCCTCTCTCTCTCTCTCCATGGCTTGTTTATCTTACTATCTCTAGTTTTCCATTTTTTTTTCAATTTTGCTTCCACTCATTCTCTTTCACTCCTGTATTTCCCCTCTCCTCGTCTCTCTTGTTTCCCCCTTTTATCCCTAACTCTCTCTTGCTTTCCATTTATCTCTTCTCCTTCTTGCCTCAGCTTTTTCACTCCTCCTTTATCTTCCTTTCTCCTTTTCTCTCTCCTATCCCTTGTTTCCAATTCCCTGCTTTATCTCTGTTCACTACCCCTCTTCTTCTCATTTTCTATAGTTCCCTTTCCAACGGTGCCATTATAAATCTCCCTTTCCCTCTTTCTCCATTCTTCTATTCTCCCTCTCAAATCCATCTCTCTTTCCCTACCTTCTCTCTTTAACTCTCCCTCCCTCCTCTCTTTATCTCTCCCCTCTTCCTCTCTTCCCTCTTCCTCTCTTTATCTCCCCTTCCTTCCTCTCTCCCTTCCTCCTCTTTCTATACCTCTCCTTCCCTCTTTTCTCGCTATATCTCCACTCCTCCCTCTTTTCTACCTTTCCTTCCCTCCTCTCTCCGTCCTTTCCTCTATATCTCCCTTCATTATCCCCCCCCCCTCTTTCCATTTCTCCCTCCTCCTTACCCCCATTCTGACATCTCCTCACTCTCTCTCCCTATAAGCCTCTACCCCACTAACTCCGTATATATATATATATATATATATATAGAGAGAGAGAGAGAGAGAGAGAGAGAGAGAGAGAGAGAGAGAGAACAAAGACAGACAGAAGAGGAACTTGGACCAACTCGGGTGTAAAACAGGCACTGAGGGAAGGGTCGAGACGGCATACATAATTCATAAACCCACACCCGGGGATATTTAGAGATTCTCAAAGGTTCGTACGATAATTTACTCCTTTCCCTAACTAAAGTACAAGTATGGCAAGAGTCTCACAATGTGTAAATAAGTGACTCGTAGGTTAAATTTAGCGAGACATGATTCTTGTTTTTTTTTTAGTTAAAGGTTTAATACGTTAAATTACCCACCCCCCATCGCCTTCAATTTAAGATGTGATAAGTGATGATTATATATAGCCTTAATGTTGTAATTTGACGACGACATACTGGTAAGGAAGGCAAGTAAGTGGCTACGTTCCGTCAACCTTCAGTTTAAGGGTTAAAAAACTATCTTAAGGGATCTCTGAGAATCCTGGCCGTGAGAGCCCCAACTTTGGCCAATAAGCCGAGCCAGACAAAGCGTCATCACCGTTTAGCTATCACCCCACCCCCACACCCCCACCCACCCACCCCTCTCTCTCTCTCTCCAACCCCGGGACATATTAGTGAGGTAGGACAAAAAAAAGTCCAAGGCCAAAATGTTTTCTACACGACCTAAAACAAGTCCAGTCCAGGAACAAATCACCGACTTTGTAAACACAATTGAGAGGAAGTAAAGGTTTGTTTTCAAGTCCAATGAAACAAACTTCCTCAACAACCTCAAACAAGTCCAATCTGAGGAGAAGAAATGAAGATAATCGGACTTTGTAAGATAATGACCAGAAAAAAGTAAAGGTTCGTATTGAGGCCAATTTTTCTGGCATAACGTCCAGGACAAAACTTTCTCCGCCCACTTCAAACAAAGTTGAGTCAGAGAGATAGAGGATAATCGGATTTTTTGAGGTAATTACCCGGAGGAGAAGTGAAGGTTCCCACTAAAGCTGTGTTTTTGCTGATCGACGTCCCAGATGAAGACAAGTTTCTCGCTAACTCCACAGGAAAGAAGACACAGAATGAAAACTAAAAGCCACAAGAAATGACGACTTGAGATTATGTTTCACCCTTACTTAATTGAAAATATGCAACCGTAACTTTTTTAATACCCGTTTAAAATTATTAACTAAGATTTACCACGACTTGCAAATTAATACCGGCATCATTCATTGAGTTACGGGGGGGGGGGGAAGAAGAGAGGAAATGAGTGAATTAGGCAATCCGTGACAGATGGTTATCGGTTTTTTTTCAGTAATAAGACTTCCCTGACCGTAATTCCCATGCAGTGGATGTAATCATGACAACGGTTCCCCAAAACACAGTCATAGAAAGAAGCGGACTTTAAGATTACTCGAGACAAACGGTAGTGGGACCAGCATCTCGCCCAGCACCTGCAAGTGTGTCTTATGAGTTCCACCTCCCGGAAGCCGTGTGGTTCGGCCAAATAGCTGACAGATCATATCACCCCCGTAACGCATCACTTCTCCCCCGCCCTCACACCGTAACGCATCAACACATCGGTTAAGTCATCACAGTAATGTTTACCTTGACAAATGGTGGTAGCGGTGTGGGGTTCAGTCAGGAGGAACATGGAGGGGGGTGCGGGGGTGCGGACAGGTGCAGTGAGAGGCTAGAAAGGGCACGTGGCCGAGGAAGCTCATGGGAGTGTGGCAGGCATGGAGGAGGAACAATGGGGAATGTAGGTGAAGGACAAGTGAGAATAAACGATGGGGGAGGAGAGTGAGCAGAGAGAGAGAGAGGACAGGGGTCTAATAAGGACGGAGGAGGAGCATATAGGATGGTGTTGAGGACAAGGTGTTGTACAAGATACAAGAGGACACAGTATGGTAGCGAGTGAGGACAGCCAGACAATGTGGGAACAGGACACCCCTCCATCGTCCCTGTACACGCCTCCTACAGTGCCGTCAACAATCAACTTCCGGTGTGATAGAAACAGCGTCGGGTAATAACAGGCCAAAGGCATCATATACAAGCATATTACGCTGTCATGCCCGTTAAACCATACACGCGTCCGGCTACCAGTGCAGACACGCCCTCCACTGCCGGCACGCTCTCAATAATACAACCGTTACATACATACATACATACATACGCCCGTAATACATATGATCCAAAGTATAGTTACATATACTGTATACACGCTTTTCTATATATCCCAACACATATACTGTACGTATAAAAACCAAGTAATATACTGTATAGCTAAGATCCAAAAACAACGACATAAGAGAACTGGTCTTTGTCAGCCGTATAATTAAACTCATATTATATCATTTACTACAACGACGTGGACAGTTAGTATCCATGTTGGCAGCTTAAGTGTCCACATGTAAAGTTTAAGTTAATTAAGGTGAAGACTCCACGCCGGGGGTTGGGGGTGATGGTGGCAGTGATGATGGTATAGTGGTGGTGGCAGTGGTGGCGGTAATGGTGGTGACAGCAGTGGTAGTGATGGTGGCAGCAGAGGTGGCGGTGATGGCAGCAGAGGTGTTGGTGGCAGCCAGTAGTGAGGGCGGTGGCGGCCATCAGAGCCAGTAATAAGAAGAGCTGTTAGCACCTCATCATAACCAATTAGCTTTTTTTTTACTGGGCTGTTAACACTTGGCTAGAGGGGGGCAGCCTGCCGTAGGTGAGACGCTCGATATTTTAAGAGGCATTTATTTTAATACCAAGGTTGAGGCAGCACCTCCATGGCCGTCGAGAAGTAATGGTCCACAGCCAAAGCAAACTCAGGCACAAGTTAACTGGTTAAGTGAGGTGAGATTAGGAGACACACACACACACACACACACACACACACTATCTACACCCGTGAACACAGGAGATAACACAACACTCAGGATATCCCGTTGTTATATTCCAGCTGCCTGTCAACCCCCCAAAAATGAGAGGATCCCGACGAGATTATTAAGTTACACACCGGTAATAATAATACGTCGTGTTACATAATAATACATCATGCACTTACAGCTCGTGACATAATTATGCAAGGTTAGCACGCCAGACAGCCCAACAAATTTACGAGAACGAGCTGGCCGACATGATGTATGTGTTCAAGGCGGCCACATCATGCCATTATTGTCGCTGTCTGGGGGTGCAGTGAGGCATAAAGTGAAGCAACAGGAAAATTTACAGGAAGCCTCCGCGCTGGTACATCAATCATCCGGGGGAGGAGGATGTGATAAATATCTGGCTCGCAGTCCGGCTCACGGGTGTACCTGGACGAGTAGCAGCTATCCGGCCACAGCTAGTCAGCCAGCCGTCTTGCAACTGTGTGTGTGTGTGTGTGTGTACCATCTTCTCCTCTTCCACCTTCACAACGACTGAAAGACTCATTAACATTCAAATGTATTCCTGACAAATTACCCCCCCGAGACGTGGGCGCACACACCGCCCACGACCAGTCTCTGGCCCGCCCCTGCCAGCCACCTACACCAGCCACCAGGGAATGAACACAGTGACACACACAGAAGAGCTAACGTACACCTCGGATACACACAGGACGGATAAATCAACGCGAGCAAATAAACGATACATCAACATCATTTACCCCACACGAAATCTTTTGGACAATTCTTTGTATTTTTCCCAAAGTTAAATCCAGCAGCAGAAGCAATGAGCACCAAAGACATCATTATCATTATTATTATTATTATTGTTATTATTATTATTATTAGACCTGTAATAATATTTATACCCAGCTGTAAGTAATCTAGTGGTGTAAACGATAACAAAATCTGGTTTAAGGACAATGACTTAACCTCTTAAGAAAGATGACGTAACCCTTTAAGAACTATGGTTTAACCCTTACGTACGATGGCTGAACCCTTCAAGAACGACAAATTAACCCCTTGTGAACGGTAACTTAAGTCGATGACTTAATCATTTAAGAACAATGATTTAAAACCCTTTCTGTACGATGGCTTAACACCTAACAAAAAAAAATGAACTTCTTAACAGGGGGTCATAACTCACAGCCCACAGCCAGCCATAAAGCTCAGTAATTTGCCACATCAATCGTCATCAACGCGAGCTAACACAATATTACTCCCCCACTTAACAAATCTTAATAATACCACTACCAGTATACCAGTCAAAGCTTAAAACAAATAATAGTCGCATTAATCTTTTCTCAAACATAACTATTATTTTTGTTTACAGTTGAATATACACAAAAAAAACCCATTAATTCTCAAATATATTTTAGCTAATGAAAATAAAATCTATTATATTCTATTATATCATACAGAAATCATTTACACACACACAAAAATCAACACACACACACACGCACACAGAAATAAATCTTGGCCAATAATAAACCAGTGATCTATAATACCAAAACGAGTTAGAGCTTCATATAATCAACCATGGCACAAATTATACAGAAATCAGCTGAACAAAAATTCCCAGAAATATAACAATACCGCCATCCTTCACAGTTAATGAACCGATGTTAACACTCGAATGGTATAAATCTCTATCAACAACAACAAAAACATAAAAAAAAGGTCTAATTTCAACAACAACCGAGCATAATATCCCTAAAGACAAACCTCAAATGTATAATACTCCCTTCCATAAGTCTTGTTCGCACCAAAAACACAACACCCACAATTATTCCGACACTTAGCGAGGTTAATAGTGAGCTGAGCAAGAGGCAAAACAAATACGGGAAGACGATATATATATGACACCTAACTTATCATCGTACACCGGGCGGGGATAAAACAACATACCCCATGACAGTGTTAAAGCGGTTAATGATGGATGGAGACACGCACGCGCACACACACACACACACACAGAGAAGAGAATAATAATAATATAACACTACATCCCCGTGTACAAATTATGACACAAACGCCTGACGCATACGAGGGGTTAAACCGAATTCACTATCTCATCCCTTGTCGACACCCTGGGCCATTAATTAACACACACACACACACACACACACACACACACACACACACACACACACACACCTCAAAACACACACAATAACCATATCTCAGCTGCTCAGCAAACCGGAACAAGAACTAACTACATAAATTTGTTCACACAGACATACACCTAATAATAATAGCAATAACAATAATAATACAATACAACAGAGAGCGCAACATTGTTATAAAGATCAAGCGAAATCTATATCTCACTTGCTCAGCAAATCAGGGGCACACAAATGGCTGCAGCAATAACTATATATCTTACTGTGAACAGATGGTGATGTGTGTGTGTGTGTATACGCCGCCGGTGTTAAGTAAAAACAGGAGAGGGGGCGAGTCACTACACCACTTGTGTCGTAAAATAATATGAAGTGTAGCGGTGGAGGTGTCTCTCGTTCAACAAACCGTACGTAGTTAATGCTTTTAGGGGACCAAGTGGAGAGAGGAAGAAGACATATTAGTGAACAGAAGGTAGGTCTCTCTCTCTCTCTCTCTCTCTCTCTCTCTCTCTCTCTCTCTCTCTCTCTCTCTCTCTCTCTCTCTCTCTCTCTCTCCCGAGGTAGGTGCAGGGAGGAGGTCGGGACTGAACTTGCAGTATAGAGAGGTTTGGGGAGACACTGAAACACTCTGAAGGAGAGCTTCATTGTGTAAGAATTTAACTTACACGTGGGAGGTTTGAGAGACGGTGTTAGGTGCTATGAGAGACCGAGAGACGTTACTATTAAGGAATTTGAGAGACGGTGTTACATACTATGAAATACTGAGAGACGCTATTATGGAGCTTGAGAGACGGTGTTACCTACTATGAGAGACTGAGAGACGTTACCGTGTTACCTACTATGAGAGACTGAGAGACGTTACCGTGTTACCTACTATGAGAGACTGAGAGACGTCACCGTGTTACCTACTATGAGAGACTGAGAGACGTTAACATTAAGGAATTTGAGAGACGGTGTTACGTACTAGGAGAGAAGACAGCGAGACGTTACGTGCTTACCAGAGGGGTGTGAGAGACGATGTTACGTACTAGAAGAGACAGCGAGATGTTACGTGCTTACTCAAGGGTATGAGACAGACGACGTTACGTGCACTAGGAGGCATAGCGAGACGTTACGTGCTCAAGGGGGTATGAGACAGACGGCGTTACGTACTAGGAGAAGAGACAGCGAGACGTTATGCGCTTACCAAGGGGTATGAGACAGACGGTGCTATGCACTAGAGAAGACAGCGAGTTACGTGCTTACCAGAGGGGTGTGAGAGAGACGATGCATCAAGAGACGGGGGGCAGCATTATATATTAACAGGAGCAAATATTAAAGAGAAGTAGCGACAAACATAAAACACTGACTACTTAAACAAGAAGGCGAACTGTGCAACTTGGACCAGAAAAAAAGAACAATTCACCCGCCAGCGACAACTCTCTCAATATTCTTGTTCTCTCAAGTCACACGCCAATCCATCTCAGTTCACTCATCCGACCACCACTGCCCATCTCCAAACACCCATCCATCACTAACCATCTCTGTTCACCCATCTGACCATCACTACCCATCTCTACACACCCATCCGTCCACCACTTTTCACCCACGGCCTTTCACCCAACTTCCCCCCTAATAATAACCACGCCCGCTGAGTTAAGGCCTTGCAGATTATCGCTCCATTTGTTACGGCCTTCATCCCATCAGGTGCTAAGTGTACGTACCTGTGAGGGCGTGGGTGGGCGGGGTGGTGCGTGGGTGGGTGGACAAGTAGTGGGTTTGAGTGGATGGGATGGGCATGTGTGTGGGGGCGGATGTACGTGCGTGAGTGTACAGGTAAAAGCTTGGGTGGGCGTGGGCGTGCATAATGAATGCAGGCATTAAAATGTGCAAGCAATGTTTGATGATGATTATGTATGTTGTGGAGAGAGAGAGAGAGAGAGAGAGAGACCCTCGTCGTGGCGCGTTACGTGTTGATATCTTATGCATCAGTGAGCAGGTTGAGGCGCTGGTGTGTATCTCCATATATCTAAATGGTTATCTCCGTGTGGACGCAGCATCCATTAGCCTCGGCTGACGCGTGAAGATGAGTGGCTGTGTACCAACGTTTATCACACGACACAACATCTGTATATCTATTCAAAGACGGTGCTAATACATATGAACAATAAAATCTATACATTAGCATTCATATATAAAGGGGAGTGCGAGTGAATATGGACGCAGTAACCAGCAGTGTACGGGAAAGAGAGCGGATAAACTAACATCACCAGCGACCAGCATGCAGCTCCATGCAGCCGGTGCCGGGGGGTGGTAAAAGAGGGGTCGTCCACATGTTACTGTTAGGTGTGTCCGGAGGGGTCGTTCACCTATTACTGTTAGGTATATCCTGTTGGAGGGAGGGAGGGAGGGGGTCGTCCACACATCCACCAATCCATCAAATGTGCCCAGAGGAGGTAGCGTATAGAGGTGGAAGGGAGAGATTGTCGTCCACATGTCACCCCCAGCAGGAGTGGCCAGTCCGGGTCCTACACGGCTCACTACCTGGTCACATCGCGCTAATACCCTGGTAAAAACATGTTCACCTTAGCCCTCCCCCCCCCACTCAAACCATGTTTATCTGTGGCCCGGGGCAAACCTCACCGAATTAATTAAGGCTCCAACCCCGAAGACCTGACGTATATGAAGATAAATAGAAATAAGTGTCGGATTTTACTCTGGCCGATTCGACTGACTCCACACACACACACACACACACACACACACACACACACACACACACACGTATCTAACCATGAACGCTTATGTATGTCCCTATTCCTCTTCCTTTTCCGTCCCGTCTCTTCCACAGCACTCACACTTCTCTCTCATCTCCAATCACTGCTAAACTCTCTCTCTCTCTCTCTCTCTCAATATAATAATCCCACATGTTGCCACTCACGGGTACCTCCAAATCCCCCTCACTCCTCATGTAATCATTTAAAAACTCCTCCTCTTCCTTCCATAAATCCCTCAAAATTATCTATTCCTCTCACGAATCCCGTAATGCCTGAAGCCCCTATTCCATGCATACATCCCAATCTACACATCCACACAAATCCACCGCATCCCCAACATCTCTCTCTACATAAATCACCTCGCATCCTCCCATTCCCTACATACATCCCCAATTCACCCCATTCCCTACACATCAAATCCCACCCCATCCTCCAACATAAATCTCTAAATCACCCATTCCTATATACTCTATTCCCTCCTCCCCACCTTCAATAAGTTTACCATCATCGGATATCACTTATTCAATCCTAGGCTGAGCACAGGCGGCGAGATATCATTACCCAGGCGCGGTACACGGCCATTAGCATCAGGTCCACGCCTCCTCCCCCTCTCTCTACACACACACACACACACACACACACACACACACACACACACACACACACAGAAAGATTGACCGGTCACCCCACGGTACACAGCTTCAACCAACATCCTCACCACCACCATCACCACTCATGACATCATCAAGATCATCATCATCATCACCCACCACTACCAGCAACAGCATCACCACCATCATACACAACCATCCACACCCACTACCACCACTACATCGCCATTAAAACCAGCACTACCACTATCAGGAGTTAATTGGTCTGTCTAGATAATCGGACCGTAATCTGGTAAATCAGTACCGTGAGCCACTTGGAAAATCCGCCAGTTAATCTGCCATCAATCACAGCCCATCAGGTAACCTGCTGCGGATATCAGAACAAAAAACACACATTCACACACACACACTCAGCCAATACATCCACGTCGCGTCAATACTCACAACCAAGATTGAAATATCACACCAGGATTTGCCGGAGCGACCCAGCAAATTGATACACCCGTCCGCCCATCCTCCACTGCCCATCACTCTCCCTCTTTGTCTTTTTTATCTCTCTCGTACCTTTGTCTCTTGTTCACACTCTTTCCTACATACTGTACAGTGATAAAGCCGCCACCCGCTCGTTCGTTCATCCTCCAATGCCCATCTCTCTATTTCTCTTGCGTATCCATCCTCTCTCTCTGTCTGCCCGCCTCTGTCTGTCTGTCTGTCTCGACTTTATGAATCACTATGGGCCAGAATCCAACCTTCTCACATTACATAATCCTTCTCCTCTATCAACCCTTATATAATTATCCAGGTAGAATGAAGGCTTTAGGGCTAACAACTCTCCAGACATGACACAATAGGGTGGGTTCCATAGACACATAAACAAAATAAAAACTCAAAAGGGGTGGAAAGTAAACCCAAGCCACCACCAAGACAGGACACAACATCAAGCTCGCCAAGGTGTCACGCTGGGCTTCTTTTACACAAGAGGGTGGTAGACCTCTGGAACAGTCTACCAGTTAAAGCTGCAGAAGCGAGAACAAGAGTATCAAGAACAATGGAGCTATACTACTATAAAGGCCACGGGTCTCCTTCCCTCGTCTTGGCCACCTCTAGTTAGGGTGGCCATTAGGTAAATTAGCTAGGTAAGTATTCTAGAGCCTTGTTTTGGCAGAACACCACATGGGAAAAATCAAAAGAAAACATATATTGCGCTAGTCAGGTCGCACCTCGATTATGCTGTTCAGTTCTGGTGCCCTTATTATAGAATGGATATCAATTTACTGGAGTCGGTGCAGCGAAGAATGGCGAAAATGATTCCGGAACTTAGAAACCTTCCATATCAGGATAGGTTAAAGAAACTAAACTTGCAATCCCTAGAAAGACGACGAGTGAGGGGAGATATGATAGAAGTATTTAAGTGGGTGAAAGGAATCATTAAAGGAGATATAGATAAAGTTCTTATAATATCCGAGCAGGATAGGACTCGTAGCAACGGATTTAAGTTGGATAAGTTTAGGTTTAGGAGGGAGATAGGAAGAAACTGGTTCACAAATAGGGTGGTAGAGGAATGGAACAAGCTTAGCAACTTTGTAGTAAGTGCTGGGACGCTGGGAAAGTTTTAAAAGGAGGCTAGATAGATTCATGGACGATAGAGAGTGGTAGTAACTCTCGACAGGAGCTGCCATGCACAGGCCAACCGGCCTATTGCAGACTCCTTATTTTCTTATGTTCTTATTAGCAACATGAGAACACCACAGCTGAATAACGCAGGTGAGCACCATAAGAGTACATCACGGTAGAACATCCCGAAACGCAAGAGAACACCACTTTAGAACACCCCAAGAGAACACAAGAGAATATGACAGCAGAGCACCACAGTAGGACAAAACGACAGAACACCTCTGGTAAGGCAATCTGAAAGAATGAATGAATGATAGCAAAGCGAGGAGGGGAAGAGTCGAGCGGCAAAGGGCTTTGTTCAGTGTAAAAATATATATATAAAAACATATACACAACTTATTGCAGGTGAGCTAACAGTATATCTCCTAGTGCTGAGTTTTTTCTCCCTCCCTCCTATTAATTAACGTCACATGACAGCCTTGGGGCCTTGATAAATCTTCCATCTACTTTGCAGTATCTCTGGTACTGTACATATGGTTACCTAAAAATATATACCCCTCAGACATAATAATAATAATAATAATAATAATAATAATTAACGGTTTATTGAAAAAGTTCTACAGCCCGAAGGCTGAAAATATACATTGGACATAAATGACTTATTACATACATTGGTGGTTGAACAAAAGCCTTCATTAGAGAAAGGTAAAGGAACATACAGTGAACATACAGATTAATGTAGGATTGTACGTGTTGAACAGCAAACACGTAGTGTAGTAACTCCCTCCCAGATGGTGTTAGGAGGGACCTTACGTGGTGTAGTAGTTCCCTCAGATGGTGTTATGAGGGACCACGTGGTGTAGTAATTCCCTCGCAGATGGTGTTATGAGGGACCACGTGGTGTAGTAGTTCCCTCAGATGGTGTTATGAGGGACCACGTGGTGTAGTAATTCCCTCGCAGATGGTGTTATGAGGGGCCTGACGTGGTGTAGTAATTCCCTCTCAGATGGTGTTATGAGGGGCCTCACGTGTAGTAATTCCCTCACAGATGGTGTTATGAGGGGCCTGACGTGGTGTAGTAATTCCTCGCAGATGGTGTTATGAGACCACGTGGTGTACCTCGCAGATGGTGTTATGAGGGACCACGTGGTGTAGTAATTCTCACAGATGGTGTTAAGGAGGGCCTCACGTGGTGTAGTACCCTGCAGATGGTGTTATGAGGGACCACGTGGTGTAGTTCCCTCAGATGGTGTTATGAGGGACCACGTGGTGTGTAGTAATTCCCTCGCAGATGGTGTTATGAGGGACCACGTGGTGTAGTAATTCCCTCACAGATGGTGTTATGAGGGACCTGACGTGGTGTAGTAATTCCCTCACAGATGGTGTTATGAGGGCCTCACGTGGTGTAGTAATTCCCTCGCAGATGGTGTTACATGAGTGAGGTTTGGTCCCAGGCCTTCCTATCGTAGACGGATGAACACATCGCTGGTTGTTGTTGGGTCTCACGGGCCGTTATCACTGGGCACAGTCAGGAGTTTTTGTGTTCGAGGCTGCAGCAGAAGCAGACACGAGATGAACAGCAGAAATAGCAGCTACCGAAGACAGAGGCAATAGCTAGTGAAAACAAAGGCGACAGGAGGATCAGATGCGCACAAAAATACGGTAATATTTCTGAAGGCTGTCATCTGAACGAACCAAACAACCCAAAGATGTACAATGATCGGCAGCAGCTGTAACAATAGCAACAAAAGCAGAACCCCCGAAAAACAAACACACACACACACACATAAATCAACAGCAACCGCAAAAAACATGAACATCAGTGACAACAGAAATAGATAATAATAATAATAATAATAATAATAATAATAATAATAATAATAATAAAAGTCCTTAAAAAAATCTTAACAAAACCAACTGTGGCAGAAGCAAACAGTGTCCAACAAAATCAGTATAAAAGCAGCAACATCATGACAGCCAGGTGATCGTCCTCCCTCCACCCCATCCACCTGCCGGAGAGGGGAGTGGCGGGACGGGACAAGAGATGCGACATGTTCCCACCAAATACTTCAACATACACCTTTTTAAGAACACGGTGTTGTCATGTAATCAGCGCGGGATAAACAAAACTGCCACAGCACACATCGAGAGCATGAAGTGTGAGCATTGATTCCTTTTACCCCCAATTTGCCCAGATTATATTTCTGTGAAGTGCCCCCCCCCCCCCATCCCTTCCCTTCCCTTCCCTCCCTGCAAATATGTTGTCAGTCAGAGAGAGGGAGAGAGAGTTCCAAGACTGGGATGCTTAAGGGTTCACACAGGTCCAAAAAACAGCGAATAATCTTAATTCCTTGTCACTCCTGTTAGAGAATTTCCTGAGAATTTGTCAGGATTTCTGTTTCTGGAGGTCTTTCTTCCCCTCTGTTCCACCCTACATGGAAGCTGTGACGAGGAGTAGTTCCGGGAAAGGGTTAATGTCTTAGAGCCTAAACGGGTCCTTAAGATATTGAATAACCTTAAATTCTTGCCATCATTACGAGAATGTTTCCCCAGAATTTTGCCTGAATTGTATTACTTGGGTTTTCCTACCTATCCTTTCCTCTTGTAACAATATTGTGGTCATATACGGGGGAGAGGAGGAGAGAAGAGAAGGTGGGGGAGGGAGGGGGAGGGAGGGAGGGGGGAGAGGGGGGAGGAGCATCAAAACAAAGTGCACTCCAGGACAGTTGGGTCCCCTAATACACATTCAATATATCGGAAAATCCTTGCAATCCCTATAAAAGGCTTTACCAGGATTTCTCTCTTACCACAAGTGAAGCTGGACGGGTCCGAGCTTTACACCAAACAAGCTATTAGTATCTGCAACATAATCCGATTCCGTGTACATACTTGGAACAAAAAAATCTGGCGTGAGATTTATTGAGTGTATCCAGCAGCGAGTCAACACAGTTATTTGCCAGATGAACCAATATATGAACACAACCTCGTGGATTACTAAAGGTCACACTGTATCAACATACTAACGTGTAAATAGATAAGAGAAATACAGAGGACTTATTTTCTCTCCCAATTCCTTCATCATTTTCCCTCCCCTTCACTCCTATCTTTATTCGTCTTTTCCACTTCCTTCTTGCTGTTTCTTTTTTCCTTCTAGCTACTACCTTTTCTCACGCTTCCTATCTTCTCCTTTCTTTATCAGTCTTCTCCCCTTCTTGCTGTTTCATTTTCTCCTTCCAGCTACTACTTTTCTCTCTCCTTTCCCATCTTATCCTTTTTCCCCTCCTTCTTCTTTCTCCCCTCTTCCTCCTTCCATACAATCACAACCAGTACCAGACAACACTAATACCTGAACCCTTGGAATTTGACGCAGCCCAGGAGGTTCACATCACTCACTCCGTCAGGATAAACAAGAGAGCGTAGTTATCCTTCGTGAGCCACCGTCGTTTTCTTTACTATCTTACCCGGACGCTTTGTAAACAAGATCCAACACGAACAACAGCAAACTACATGACCTCCTGGACTCCCCCCCCCCTCCTCCCAACTTCCTCTTTCTCCTCCCCTCTCCTACCTCTTCCTCCTCCCCTCTCCTACCTCTTCCTCCTCCCCTTTCCTACCGCATTGTTATCATACACCTCAAAAAATAC
Organism: Homarus americanus; assembly: GCF_018991925.1. NCBI lineage: Eukaryota > Metazoa > Arthropoda > Malacostraca > Decapoda > Nephropidae > Homarus > Homarus americanus. Next base: position 400,392 of record NW_024713945.1, read on the forward strand.
ACACACATGTACATCTTCACTCAATCTCTCAACAAGGTAAAGAATGGACAGACAGACAGACAGACAGACAGACAGACAGACAGACAGACACAGACACAGACACACACACACAGACACAGACACACACACACACGACTCGGGTAATTCAAAGGAAATAATAATGAAACAAAACAAAAAAAAGGTATATTGGCCGGGAGCCGCACAAAGCTGACTTAGGTTCAGCCGAGGCGAAGCTAAAGGTTAACAACAGACCATCAACCCGTGAAGTGGAGAGTGAGGAGAGTCCCCCGACCGCGAGGCACACGGATGACCACACAAGGTCTCGGGGGGCACGCAGGTACACACACACACTAACAGGGATGGAGAGGGAGAGATAGACAACCCTCCGACCTGTATGGGTAGATGAAGGCTCAGAAATGTTAAACAGGTAAATGCTTCCACTACTGTACACGTCGACACCATTACCCGCCCCTCAACCCCCCCACCCCACCCCACCCACGGTATACCTGGGAGTTAAGTTAGGTGAGGTTAGATGTAGGTTAGATTGGGTTAGGGTTAGGTTAGGTTCTGCGCTTAAGCCCACCCACGGTACAAGAGAGAGACTTACCACCCACCAACCCGCCCACGTGAACAAAAACAAAACACTTGATGGCTACTTGAGATTACTATAATAATATTAAAAAATAATCATATTTACGTGAGAGTTAAAAGACATTTACTCTTATTTAATTTACGCCTTTAAACAACAACAAAAATACCAATGGGGGAATGTTTACGAATGAGATTTACACAACAGTGATAACAAAATCAATCACGTGAAGGATTTTATGGAGGGAAGGTACGAGAAAGTAAAGAATCCTCAAGTAATCTCGCCGCACGCACACACAGGTTATGTAATCTTACTAAAAAAAAAAAACTCCAGCGAGATGGTAACACGTATACGTACAGACAGGCGCTAATCGATACACGGGTCATAAAAAGCGAATAAAAACATAGTAAAACCGTGTAAATTCAGTTAATGTTTTATAAAATAGCGGTTATATCCCCGTAATTAAAAACGACGGTGTAGTTGGCGTATATAAAACTCCTCTATCCAGTCATTAAACAGCACGACACGATGCCATACAATACGACACGACAGAAGGACGGACAGACAGAATAGACAGACACACACACACACACACAATACACCCCCACCAAAATGGCCGCATAAAAACCAAATACTGTAAATTAAAATATTACCTTCGAAAAAATATATAAATTAACACTAATAGATACATTACAGTGTGCCAATGGCGATACGATCACCTAACAATGGTAGCGGTATATAATAAAATATATATACAGTTTATACGAGTATTACCACTTGAAAATACTTACATAATTATTTTTCTATAGTTTAAGTCAAGTGATTAAGGGATATATTGCTTTTTATATATAGTGACAAAAAATGTGGTCGTCCAGCAGGTTTAACCCATCAACAAAAACTTGCACAATGATCTTAATCCGGGATGCACACACACACACACACACACACACACACACGGATACGGACCCACACATACTGATGTTTCTCAGATCCTTACCTTGAAGTGCGTCATCGTCGTGGACTTGATAAACCCCACAATATAATAATAATAATAATAATAATAATAATAATAATAATAAATAAAAATAATTCCAATAATACTAATAATTAAAAACAATAACTGAAATAACAATAGTAACACTAAAATAAAGAACAATATAATTACCACATTAACTTACTGAGGTTCCCACTCAACAACTTCAACCAACTTCGTTCTCTCCGCCCCAGAACGGCCTCAACTACTGTAGTGAAAACGTGGACGTGTTACCCTAGTGGGGCCGTTACAGAGCAAAAACACCCAAATTACAGCAAAAAACAGGCGGTACCAGGATGAGCTGGGGGTTTCTGTCAACCTTAACCATAGTAATCACCGATTATAAAAGCTCGACTCCACCGCCACCCAGGACCCGGACCTCTCGTGTGAGTGTGTGTGTGAGTGTGTGTGTGTGTGTGTGTGTGTGTGTGTCGTTCCGTCTCACTATATTTATGTATCAATTTATCTATCTATCTGTTGACTTGCTTGCTTGTTTTGCTGTACTCGTCCACCTCTGTGTGCTATTAACTCTTATATGAGAAATGAAAAACCGCCGCTAAACTATTTGTGTTTATATGCCACATCCAACACAACACTAAGAAACTACTACATTAAGTCCCCCCAAAAACTCCAGGCAGGAGAGGACGGTGGCACCACAATAACGGACGGAGGAAGGAATCTATCCAGGTCACACTATCAATCTGGACGAGAATGCGGAATGCGAATAATAATGGAAGGACAAACACCATGAGAGTGATGCTCAGTGGCAGAGTTACCGTAGGTTTTTGTGGGAAGGTAATACACAACCACGACAACAACGATGATGACTCCACCTGGTACAACAACGCCGTGATTGTCACCACTGCTACCGTATAGGTGCTGAGGAAAGCCACAAAAGGCACACAAAAACTACAGTACAGTCCAACACCAAAACGTAAACACAAGATCTCCCAATCACGACAACAATACGGCCGGGATGACACCCAGCCACCCACCGCGTGCCCAACACCACCATCCCCAACAAATATAACAAGCCAATAACAATATTGTGGAGGACTGTGGTGGGTACGGGGCAGCCAGTTCCCTCGCCGGCAGCCAATCCAACCATTACAGATTTACAGCGCATCGATCCCCGCTTCGCCTCTTACCAACTACAATAAAATTCGTGCCGTTGTCCAGGAATATGTGAGTGAGTGTGTGCAGCGTGGCGTCACCCGGCTCCATGGGTACACCCATCCACCACCCATTCGCCCACCCACTCACCCGCCAAAGGAATCTCTCCTACGAGGTTTCAGCTTATTTACTGTGTTTTTATTACAATAATCAAGACTTACATGATGCTACGGTGCTTACCTTTACTGTCACTAATGCTCGGGGAAATATATTCTGTACACACACACACACACACACACACACACACACACACACACACTGAAGAAAAATACTGTTGCCTTAAACCGGAAAGAAATATAACGCCTAAACCTTTAAACAGAAGAAAATATTACTAGTGAGTTTCTTCCCCCGCGCTGTGCTCAGTTCAACTATAAATGACTTGTGATAATAACACCTGGATGAGAAAATTGTATTACGAATCAGAAACACAAAAATTATCCAATTTACAATATCTTAGGCAAAACATTATGGTCAGTTCCCCAAAGAAAAAAATATATTCTGGCAAACTAAACCTCGCTTATTTCTGAGGCCAGCGTCATCCATCACTTCTGACAACACAAGTGATTTACAGCATGCACTCCTGTTGCTGCTGCTGCTGCTGACGACTTCGTAAACCATGCACACTGTTGCTGACTGTTACATCACTTCTTAAACCATGCACACTGTTGTTACTGCTGACGACGACTTAAACCATGCACTGTTATTGACTGTTGCTGCTGACAAACACTTCTTAAACCGTGCACATTGTTGCTGCTGACTGTGGTTGAGAACCTCTTAAAAATACCAAACACTAATTAAGACCTCAAGACTGACAAAACACAAAACCACACAACACGTCACGTTACCACACACATACACACAAGACACTCACATCTACGGTACATTATACACACACAAACCTACACTATACACGCACAAAACACACACACACGCGCCACCCATCAATATCACAGCAACTGTGTCTCTAATTGAAGTCAAATTAGGGCATACTTGAGGGTCGTTTTCGAGACGCTATCCCCGTAATTCCGCAGCAGCCGGGTCTGTAACCAACCTTTCCTGGCCGGCGATTTGATCAAGCAGGCTGTTGTTACTGGCATCAGGCGAGTTGCTTATCCTGCACAGTCATGTCGATCTGGTGTTTTACGAGAAGAATTTCCTTTTAAGTTCTCTACTAAAAATACCAGTTATTGTTCCTCTTATTTGACAGTAAATCGTGTTGTTTCTTTAATCCATCTCAGTTTTGCTTTGTATTTTCGGTATATTATTATTTCGTATATATCATATTCACTTGTGTTCCTCCTGTACCAGCACTGGCAGGGGTGATGAGAGCGAGATGGTAGTGGTGGGTGACAACACTGGTATACTGTCAACAGTGTTATCGGGAACACCTGAGTCACTATCACTACTATCCACCCTCACCACAAGCACACCCAGTACCACCATCATCACTACCACAAGCAAATCCACCCACCACAATCACCACTACATTTCTACAAACCCCTACAACCACCATTCCCATAATCCAAATTAATCCTACAACTCCCTTTACCAGCATCACCACATTCCCACAAATCCTTACCACAACTACATTCCTACAACCCTCCCTCCCTCCCCGGCGTGTGTCGCTTCCCTGCCACTACCACCCCCTACTATCCGTGTGTTTAGATCAGATAATAGGAGATGGTGGGACGGATAATAATGATGGAAGGGGCTGATAATGGTGGACCGGAGGCAGATAATAGTGATGGTACAGACGATAGTGCCAGCCCCCATTATCACCACCACGGGACACCACCACCAGCCACCCTCCTTCTCCCCCTGCTGCTGCTACTGCTCCTACGCCTCACACGTGACCTCATTACCCTTTTATATCCCAATTAGCTAGGACCGCTGCAGCTTACGGCCGCCCACCGCTCCCCTTTCCTGCCCTGCCACCTCTAACGCCACAACTCCCTCCAACTTGAAGCGCAACGGTGCCATTATTAATGTCTCCTCCTACTCCTTTCTCTCTGCTTCTTGTTACTCCGCATCAAATTCCTTTTCTTCTTCTTGTTCGTTTCTTTCTCCATTTTCCTCTTCTTTTATTCCTCCTTTTCTTGATCCCCCTTTCTTGCTCCTTCTCCTCCTCCTGCCTCAGTAGCAGTGTCACCCAACCCCTTCAAACTTTACACCCAACAACATTAACACCACCATGTCTTCCTCCTCCCTTCCTTCACCACCACCTCCCTCTCCTCTCCCCTGCCGCCTCCTCCTCCTCCCTTTCAGTAGCAGCAACACCTGACACCTCAACAACAAATACCGTCTTTAACATCAATCAACAACACCTTACTGTATGGGCCAGCTACAGTATCAAACCTACGTCAGACAGCTCTATGAAAGCCTTCCTTTCCTGACTGACAGACTGACACACACGGACTTGATTTGACTACTCCGTTTCTCTCCCTTAGCAGCAACCAACATACCACAGCAGCGAGCAAGTGTAGCATTATCATCCCTCTCCTCTCCTCGTACATTAGAGTAATCACCAAGATCATTAACCTGGCAATATGGAGGAGCATTAATTCCCACCCTTCTACTCAACAGCCTCCTCCGCGCTCCCTCTCTCAGCAATATACTACATGTCTCAGGAGCAGCCAGCCACCCGTCTGTCTCAGCAACACCATCATCCTCTCTCCCTAATGACGTCCTGACACACAGAGACAGCACGAAGAGGAGGAGGAGGGGGGGGAGGAAGGAGGGAGGAAGGGGAGGAATAGGAGGTAGAGGAGTTGGAAGTGGAGGAGGAGGTAGAGAAGAAGAGGGGAGGAAGGAGCAGGAGGAGGAGGAAGGAAGAGAAGAAGGAGGAGGTAGAAAAGGGTGAGGAAAAGGGGGCAAAGGGAGGAGGAGGAGGGTGATAACCATAGGGGTGAGAGCGTGTCCACCAAGGCGCTGATAAAGACGAACACCACACTAATTGGGGTCCAGCAGGAGGACCTCGTTGTGATCCAAGTTGAGTGACAGCCAGGACCTGAGGCCTCCCCCACACCCATGATGCTGGTCGCTGCCGCGCACTTATCGTTACACACAACAGGTAACCGACAAGACAGAATTTTTCTCTCCATATTTCATAAAATACCTTTCATTTTAAATAGTTTATAATAGCAGAGAGAGAGCTTCAGGCATTCCTCCATACAGGAAGTGGTTATTCAAAACTAATACACGTGTAGTCCTGGAGAATACAACAGGCACACATGAGACGACCCCATAAAGTCCCACACAGACAGACGTGAGGTACAGAGGGACGAGACGCCAGGACAACCAACCAGGCACCTGAGGCGAAGGTGCAAGTGTTGGCAGATCTGTAACTAAAGAGTGGGCGGACGGCCACGACAGTACCAGCGTGATCTGTGACCCCCAGAGAAGGGCGTGACCTTAAGAGGTGGGCATGACCTGTGACTCCTAGAGGTGGGTGTGACCTGAGACGGGACATGGGGAGGTATGGCAAGGGGATGGGGGCAGGGACGGGAGGGGTACATGGCAAGACTGTTCCTCTCTCTTCCACTCCACGCTTTCCCGGGACCCCCCCACCCCCCAACACACTCCTGAACCAGGATTCTCCTTCACAACGGGCGGGATGAAGGCAGCTTAACGGTTAAGACATTGGCAAAATAACGGAAACGCCCTGCAATAAATATGAGTATAATTACTACTGTATATTTGACTGTAATAATAATAATCCTAATAATAGTAATATTAAGAAAAAATAAAAATAATAATAAATAAAAATAATAATAATAATAATAATATTAACAATAACTTATCAATATACAAAAATTACGTCATTACGATAAACAGAGAAAGACAGAAGAGAAAAATAATACACAGAAAGAAAGAGAACGTGCAGAAAAAAAAACATAAAATGGGATAGAGGGAAAGAGGAGAGAAAAAATATTGTTGCGTGTTGCATTTTTGTGTATTTTTATACGTGTGTGTATTTTTTGAGGGGGAAGGCAATGAAAGAGGCGCGTCAGTGAGGGTATACACAAGAGTGCCACGCTAAAACTGCCACCATCCACACACACACGACATGTAGCGAAATGTGTGCTACTGCCTGTAGAGAGAGAGAAACACCACGTCACACCCACAATCAGTTTACATGTCACTCCTGGGTCTCTGCTGTGCATTTTACTTGTCAATTGCTCCCTCTCTCTCTCTCACAGTCTAATACCTGGCCATCCCTATAACCAATTTCGCAAGCGTTCCGTAACTTAGCGCTATTTCTTCCGCATACTAACTAGCCTACCTTATGGCGTAACACCTGTGGATAACAATTAATACGTTTTAATAAACCTCTCTATATCAAACACCTCTGGATAACGTTTAAAATACCTACCTGGCTATAACAAACAAAATATTTCTGGATAATGACAACCAAGCCACCTACCTCACAATGCCACCCACGTGTCTCGATTACCACTGCTCTTAACTACGCCGTACTTGAGAAAGCCCTCACATGTGTCGACAATAAACGACGGCAAAACACAAAAAAAAACAGGAGTGTGGTGGAGTGACTGACTAAACGGGGAAATAAGACTCTACAACGAACCCTAATTACTAAGGTCATTGGCAAGGGACTGAGGGAGGAGGCGGGCCACCTAAACGGTACAACCACGGGGCCAGGTGGAGCTCAGGTGTGATGATGGAGGGTGCTGGAGGAGCCGAGGAAGTGTCGGGGGGTTGAAACTTTACGTCCACTTAAAAGGGGAGGTGTGGGAGAAGGGGGGAAGAGTGTCAAGTGTGTGTCTAATATGTGTGCACACATGTTTATTTTTAGACGCGTGTGTGGTGAGGGGGAGGCGGGTGTGGTAGGAGAGGGAGGCGGGTGGTAGGAGAGGGAGGGAGGGGAGGGAGGATGTGGTAGGAGAGGGGAGAGGAGGGGAGGGAGATGTGGAGCGTGGGGTAGCATCGTCTCTTACCTTCTTTCCTCGGGGTTCCTGCTCCCTCCCTCACTCTCTCCTATATACCTTCATCTACCTTGACTCTACTGCAGGCAGCTGGGCATCCCCTTACCTGAAAGAAAAGAAAATACGATAAGCAATTACAAAATGAATGCAGACCTGTATATATCGTCATATTTCAACATCAGCTTTGAAAAATGCATTCAGCAAAGCAGCTTACACTTTTGGTACGTCAAAATATATATATATTTATACTGCATATATCTTTTCAGCTTTCACGAGGATGTAAAAACGTCGTAAAATAAACGAAAAAATATATAAAAAATCTGGATAAAAACAGTTATTGAGAAAAAAATGTTTTAGGAGAGTTACACATGTTTACACCCACCAACAGCCACCATCCGGGACACTCGCCCCCCCCCCCCCAAATGTGTATCTTCAACCAATATTAATATCAACACACACTCCTACTTTCTGAAATAGAAGTCGATGTTATAAAAATATGGAGTTAGGAGCCTTCCTTCTGCAGCAAGAATACTTAGGAGAGCCACATACATACATACATAAATATACATGCATGCAAACACATATATACATACAGTACATACAGCCAACAAACACACCAAACATGTATATAAACACACACACAACAAGGAAGTTCACCCCAGTCACACGAATGAATATGAATAACAATAACAGCAAACGCCACGATACTCTTAGGTGGAGGTGCAGAGGAATGGGGAGGGGAGGGACGGAGGGGAGGGAAGGAGGGGAAAAGTGTGAGGCAGCAGCTGGGTGACTGTAATCAACGCAGGTGCAGAAGTGATCATTCCATCAACACCTGTGTTCCCGAGGTGTTATCTCTGTATACTGTGTTGCTTTCTCACTCTACCCCCCAATCACCACTCTCTCCTTTACTCCTCTTTTCTCCCTCTCTCTCTCTCTCCTGCTTTTTTTCGTAATTTTATCACCTCCTCCTCTTGCTGTTTATCCCAAATTTGCTAGCCCACACTGATTAGTCTTCAATTAGAATATGACTCCAATGTATGTGATCCACTGACCTATATATACTGCTAATGAATTTGATGTATTTCCTTCTTTGTGTACGAACCTCTGTCCTGCATGGCAGTGAACAGTGGCATTACCCACATGAATCGGACCTATATATAGTGTCAATGAATATGATGCATTCTTTGTGTACGAACCTCTGTCCTGCATGGCAGTGAACAGTGGCATTACCCACATGAATCTGACCTATATATAGTGTCAATGAATATGATGCATTCTTTGTGTACGAACCTCTGTCCTGTATGGCAGTGAAGAGTGACATTACCCACATGAATCTGACCGACGTATATGTATGTATGTGTGTATATGTGAATGTATATGTGTATATGTATGTGTGTATGTGTACATACATGTATATGTACTGTCAATGAATATGATGCATCTCTTTGTGTACGAACCTCTGTCCTGCATGGTAGTGAACAGTGACATTACCCATATGAATCTGACCTCTATACATTTATAGCTGTTAATGAATATGATGTACTTCTTTGTGTATGAACCTCTGTCCTGCGTGGCAGTGAGAAGTGATACCACCCTCAGTGTCAAGACCTGACTGAATTACTCAGAATAGGCAAACTGTACTACAAGCTCTGCCAATAAATTTGTTAAACTAAAAAAATCACCTCCTCCCTTGTCTTATCTTCTCCGCCTCTCTTGGTCCTCTTATTGTCTCCTCTCCTCCGTCTCCCTCGTTATTCTTTTCTTCTCTTCTACGCCTCGTCTCCGTCTCTCGTGTTCCTCCTTTCCTCTCCCCCTTCTTCTTTCTCAAATATTCTTCCTTTCTCCTCTATTCCTTTCCTCTTACTTGTCCCTCTTATCCTCTTCTCCACTGCCCTTAAATCTCCTTCCCCTCCCCTTTTCTGCCCCGCTTTCTTTACCTTTATCGTTCTTCCTGTCCTCCACTTCCTTCCTTCCTCCGTCTTTCCTGTTCGCCTTTCACCACGCCCCTTCCATCTCCTACCCCCCGTCCCCAAGCACACCACCCACGAGTGTCGCCGGGACCACCTTAACACGTGTACCGGCTTCACTGCCGTATAAGCACAAGCTAAAAAAGATTACACACTCGTTGTTACCAGTGTCTGAGAATCTCGGGGGGAAGCTGGTGATGTTCCTACACGCTCCTCACACCAGCTGGGAGAGGGAAAAGGGAGAGGGGAGGGAGGGGAGGGAGGGGATGGCAAGAGAAGGGGGAGGGAGGGAGGGTAAACAAACTCTTAAAGCAGTAGTCCCCATCGCCCCACTCCACCACCCTCCCTCCCACTCACTCACTCTCTCCTCTTACCTCCCTCCCCAAACTTCACCTCACCCACCCCCTTCGCCGCCCAAGATATTCTCAGCTGGGTGGGGTGTCGGCGGCGGCGGCAGCACCAGAGGAGCAGGTGAACCGTGCGACAATATTACTTACCTAGTGGGGCTTCTCTTGAGCTCCTCTTGTCGGGTTTCTACGTGTGTGTGTGTGTGTGTGTCTGTGTCTGTGTACACCTGTAGCCTGACCAACATTCCGATCACAGTTATTCCTCCCCTTACCCGACCAACCAACCTTACGACATCTTACCCGACAAATACCCCGACCAACCAACCTTGATACACCACCACCCGACGAATACCCCGACAAACCAACCTCACTACACCCCACCCGACGAACACCCCGACCAACCAACTTTACTTCAGTCGAGACAGATAAGTCAGCCTGGGGGTATAGTACATAAGCCACTACTGCACTTGGTGTCCAAAGATAAAACCTTATTAAAACAAACACATTACAATTTGCCTTAAAACTCACTGTAATCAAATAACTAAGAAATACAGTTAAAACACACAAAATAAATTACTATAAAAAAATCACACGAACAAAAAAAAACAAATCACGACGCTTTATCTGTGACGACTCAATATTACCCAGATGACCAATCCCACCCCTTCCCAACACCCCTCCAGCGCCTTGTTAAAGAAAATTACGCTCATATCAACGCTTTACAAATACCCCCCCTCAGACCCACTTAAGATTTTATTAACCATCCAATAAACTTGTTCATACTTTAGTCTCAACGCATATTTACGCTTCATAAACAACACAAGACCCAGGGTGAGGTATTTTACGTGCGGCTCTCCCCCTCCCTTCCCCTCCTCGCCTCTCTCTCCCTCCTTCTGCTTGACCCCTCCCTCCTTCCCTGGTCTCTCTCTCTCTCTCTCTCTCTCTCTCTCTCTCTCTTCCCTGTTCCCGCCTCCTTTCTTCCTTCCCTGACCTCTCTCTCTCTCTCCTTCCCTAGCCCCCCTCTCTCTCTCTCCCCCCTATCCTCTCTAGAGCTCTCCCCTCCTTCCTTCCCTGACCCCTCCCTCCTTCCTTCCCTACCTCTCTCCCTCTTTCCTGGCCACCCTCCTTCCCTCTCTGGGCACCCTCCCTCCCTCTCTGGCCACCCTCCCTCCCTCCCTGGCCACTCCCCGTCCCTCGTAAGGCCAGCTAGTTATGACCGGTTTTTCCCCCGCCATCAGGAGTTATTCGTCGCTACTGGCAGTTATAAGAAGCGAAAAAAATAAGAGGCAATATAAAACCTTAATAAACGGAGACTTATACGTCACTGTTCTCTAATAGCTCGATAGACTCAACCACGACATGTGATCAAAATAAACTATCTATCGAGGCATAAACAACTTAATATAGCTACTACTCCAACCATTAATAAACAACAACAACACTACTACTACTACTACTAATAATAATAATAATAATAAATCATTCACCTGAAAACTCCACCCCCCCCCCAATAGTATTAGGGAGATTAATCTTTAGGTAAATAAACTGTTTTTTTTTTGGGGGGGGGGAATCTTCAGGTGACCCCACAACACTATCAATACGTCGTTACAACTCTCTCTCTCTGTCTCTCTCTCTCTCAACTATTCTAACCACTACAGTTAAAATGATGCAAATAATTAGGCTTACTACTGATTATTTACACAATACATCATTATACGGCGCACATCTATAACACCACCCACGACCTAGTTACACCATCATATAATAGGTATTGCAATCACCGCCTTTTTTAAATAACTCGTTTTAAATACCTCACTAGCTTTAACACCCGCTGAGCTAAAAAATACCAAAGATAACACCCACAGCGCGTAATTATAGCTCAGGACATTAGCTTAATAATATTCTTTACTGTACCTTAATAACCCACATCCTTAATGACCAATGAGAATTACCGTATGTAAGTCGTCAAAGGAACAGCCTGTATCTACATCCTTAATCACTACTACTTGTACACCTGTAACACCTGATTAACTACCCTCAATCGATCCCAATTCACTCGGTCCTCGCCATCACCCAGCTCATTAGCCTACCTAAGCACGCTCCCTATTGCTGCATATGTGGCGTATATCAGGTGCGTCGTTTACACCTGATTAACTACGCTCCACACACCTGGCCGTGTCCATAACCTAACACCAAGTCTAAAACACTAATATCTGACTACACCACAGTATAGTTACCATACCTGACTTACCTTCACATTCTAATCACACAGCACACTTAAAACTCTCTACGCTATTAAACATCAACACACCTGAATACCTTAATCTTAAGACACTCCTCCCACACCTGGCTACCAAGACCACTACCTAAAACAGAACACATCTGCATATCAACACGTAATACAGTACCCCCAAGACATTCAACACATATCTGACTGACACCATGACATGTCTGTGAAACGGTACTTAAGCGCGCGCACACACACACACACACAGATCAGCCACCACAGGCAATTAATCTCTCTCTCTCTCTCTCTCTCTCTCTCTCTCTCTCTCTCTCTCTCTCAGGTCCCACAACCACGTAACCGTCGTGAAGTAGCTCCGCACATTTATTATGAAACAGAGACGACCACTAACCCTTCAGCACCAGTCAATACACCCCAACGCAGTGTTTTTAACCCGAAGACAAATGTAAGAGGCGAACAAGAGAGAAATCTGGCCATAGACACGTAGGAAGAGTGGTGATAACAGGGAACTCTGCCTAATCAGGTGATTTAAAGTGGGTGTCTCTCTACCAAGGTATTTTCTCCTACTACTATGGCTATTATTATTATTATTACTACCAGACATATCACTGTTAACATACTAAATAAATTTTAGAAGTGAAATATATAACCTGTATTGGTAGGTAGTAACAATACAGATTATTATAATTTTTGTAATAATTATATTTTTGTGTAATTATCATTATTAACATCATTATTATGTCTATTATAATTAGTGTTCACCCACGCGTCCACACCTCGAGTTTACCCGGACAACATTTCCAGCATTCTTCTCCCCAGCCTCCATAAATCGACCAGCACCCAAAATTACCTCCTGGGGGTCGATGATCCATTTACCTGTTGGAGCTCGCAGGCCGTAGCTACGCCGGGTAGTGTGGACTCCTTCACAACACACCAAAGCTCTCAACAGGATTGTCCACATTTCGTTAAGTTGTATATAACAGATTTACAGGGTAGTTTGCAATAAATTAATAAGTAAATAAATTAATTAATAAATTAAATAACCTCATTATTTGTTTTTATAATTTTAAAATACAGTTATAAGGAGATCTGCAAAAATAAATATCACTATTTTTTCCACACAGATGCCACGAGAGCAAGAATTCCACCTAATATTCGTATGTTCAAAGAGTCAACACTGATGCATCACAATAACACAGGACTGGGTACAACAGGTAGTCATAACAGCCAGCCGAGACCCTCAACACACCAGGGTCCGAGCCACATACTTCAGAACAATACTGACAAGAAATGTTGATCATCGGACCAGTACCAGAGCTTGGTGTGACAGCCACCCAAACAGGTTTACTTCACATACACAGCTCCTTAGTTACGTCAACCCCCGGACGCACTGATGGACAGAAAACGATGCTGAACAATTGTTATCTATTACCCGGTAACCACAAACTACTGATCTTTATCATATATCCGCAAACCTACAAGGTAATAAAATACCTCATTAATACATTATCACTGCCCATTACAAACCTTCCCCCGCCGTGGTACAGATAGTGGGCGACAAAAACTCCGTGTTCACATACACACCCACATACCCGGCATGCACCAAACCGGTCCAGCGCATACTGCCATAGCTATAACTGAGGGCTGGATCAACGCGATATCATCTCACATGACTTAAGGGGACCCGGTGTCCGGATTCTCAGAGATTCTCGTATGTTAAGTTTTGTCCCCGAATTAGAGATGTGATATTACATCTAACAAGCTCATTTCAGCTACATCTAATAAGCTAACTTGAGCTATAAATATATTTCATTGTAAAATCTAAGACACCAAGAAGGCAGAGAAAGATAGTGTTGAAACTGGACTAACCAGTAAATGCATTCAAGAAGGAACGAGACAAGTTTATTTTGAAAAATACCAAACCAACCTGGCTATACTTGTTACCTTGAGGCGCGGGCTGCGGGCACCAACAACCTGGTTCTGGTTGTCGCCTGAGAGACTTGATTACTGAGAAAGCTGGTGGGGCAGAAAGATTAAGCCCCGGCATGGACAGTAGACACACGCCGGGGAACTAGATAATTTCTGTCACCCCCAAAAATTATGGCAGGAACCTTAAAGAAACCATGGCCTGACATCCTGTGCAAGCTGCCTTACTCACTCACACTACAACACAAAGAAAACAGCAAAGACGACATTGAAAATTACGCCGAGACTCTGCCGTAGCCCGATGCATGCTCGTACCCTCAGTTATAGAGACAAAGCTTAACGCAGAAACCTGTGAGGCTCCGACGTAGCACACAGACGGCGGGAGTCACGCGGGGAATGTTGAGCCCAGTCTACCGAGATGTGATCATGGTCGTAAACAGGGAGATGACAGCGAGGCAGCCACACAATAATAACATCATGGGTGAGCTACAACAACTTGCTCTTATGGTAATGCATCATTCTAACACGGAGTTACTCACATTCCCTCCATCACACCGGTTTTGTGCCTCGGGGAGAAGTGGATTAGTCTAGTGTGGGCCGTTGGTGATATACTGAACATAAAGCAGCACTATAGGCTCTCATCGCTCGAGCACCACAAGATCAATCACATAACTTTAAGATGCTTCTAAGTTCCACATCAATTGCTCATTGCGAAATGATGACTCGTAAGCATCCTGAGACTATAAAAACAACATTCTTTTGTAAAATACGAACACCAGATGTTGAACACTGGCAGAGGGCGTGGCTGTGTGTCAGCACCCCGTAGTTTGGGGCCTGGAACAGTAACACCATTCGAGTGAACTTCGGCGTATATTCCGTGGCTGTTTTCACTCGCCCTACCCCACCACAAATACACTGGAGTGAACAACATGGAGATATAGTTTCCACTTATCCAAGCACCACTTCCCTTAACACTAGTGCGTTTAAAGGAACAATTCCGAAGCCGTTATTCACTCTTCCATCCCGTTCAACACTCACCGTCAGGAGTGCACCTCGGCGAATAATACCATGACAGTTTTCACTCCCTTTCCGCTGTGTAATCTAATGAATAGTTATTACCGAAACAGTTATTCACTCAACCATCTCCATCTCACACCTACTACCACCACCGTCATAAATTTCACCTTGAAAATCATCGTCGCCACCAACACAAACTCCATCACCACCCGGCCATACCAGGCAGCAGTGCGTGCGTGCGCCCTCGACTGATCAGCAATTTAACCCTCTATATAATTCACAGCGGCCTGCCCATCAACCTTCCCTACTTTATTGTACATGAAATTAAATATCCGGTTTGGCACGAAGGTCGTGAATAATTTGGGGCAGCCATTACCCGCGCGTGTTGCACCGCTCCTTGCCTGATTTACGCTGCGCGTATTGACATTACATTTACAACGTATTAATTCAGCGCCTTTTTAGTCGCCCTGCCTCCTCCCTCCCTCCCCACCCACCTCCTCCTCCTCCCTCGCGTGTACAGAGCCACTTCATAATCCATCCATATGAATGATGATGTTATTTGTTTCTCGCTTATCTTGTGTACTCGTCAGACAGCTACTGGAAGTACAGAGTGGAATCCCAGCTATAACAACACGATAAATACAGTGGGATCGACACTTAAGCTAGACAATACAATACAATAAACTACAGGACTATGTTATCTAGACCCCATTTGTCTTGTGCCAGTCGATGAGCCGCTCGCCACTGGATCTACAAAGTGGGAGGGAAGATTAACTTACACAATAAATGCAATACACCACACAGCGCCGGTAATCCGTTTTCCTTTACTGTCTACTATTTTCTCATCCTTGTTTGGCCACGTCAGGGCTGAGTGATAACATCTTTAACCTTACATGCCACCACACAAACTAACACAGACACTTCAAATGAAGTTCCCCCCAATTTTTTCCCCCATTGAATTGTCCAGTTCAGTCCCCAGCATACAGTGACAAGTCTCGTGCATAAAAACTACTAGAGTTGCTTATATTACAAGCAAGTAATAGTGTATCTGAGTCAGTAGTGTCATTTGCACCACAAAACATCTGACAAGGATGTTGCAGCAGCATTAAATCCTGGTGATATGCAGTCGGGCGTGTAACCAATGTTAGGCAGCTTTAAGCAAACTTCTTGCATTCTTTCGAGGTGTGGCTAATGAATCGAGATGTGTTGTGTGAGTGTGTGTGTAAGGAGGGTGGCCTGGGGACAAAAACAACCCTGCTGATCAGACAAAGAACCGAATAAAAAGTCCAACATGAAATAGTGGAGGTGAGCGCTCACGTGTTCCTCTTTAAAGCGGTGTGGTTGGAGTCAACTATGGCAGCACACACCGGAGTGTGTTGTGGCCGTCCTCACCCCTGAACCCCACCAGCCTCTACACACACACAAGCATGTTTCTGCACATGTGTTCAACCTGTTCTTTCATTCAAGTTTTTTGTAATCGTCTTCTTGGTCTATACCAGTGACAAGTCTATAACAAAGGCGAACTTCCCGGACCTAATTCATCCTCACATTCTGACACGGTTGTAAATCCTCTAAGCAAATGACAATAATTATTATTGTACCGCTTTTACAGAATGATCATTTGCCTGACAATGAATAGTTCCAGTGACACCATAAGACCCCCATATAGGTAGTACGTGATACCACATGAATTCAGCTGATTCTCCGACTCGGCATCCAAGGCTTAAATTCCGTATTCACAGCTCATGACAAGATCCACTAACTGAAGGTGGTGGTGGCCAGCACTTCTTTTCACCTACCTCTCTGTGGGTTCACTGGCCAGTGGCATATAGCCACCTGGCTGACTAACACCCGGGTCCCAGTACCTCCCCAGGGTGCTATAACCCAGTCAACAGTCACTACCTCGTCAGTGGAGACTAAAGAACACGTCCCAGGTCCTCGCTTGTACTATCCACCAGGCATGAATCCCAGCTATAGCTCTTTCAAAGGATAGAAGAATCCAATGATCTCCAGATGAACACCTCCAGTTCTTTGGCTTCGTCTATGGATTCTTCTACCCAAAGACAAGTTGAGACACACCCACATGACTATCGCTGAGAAACACATCTAGGCCTTTGAATTCTCCCACCCAGAGGCCTAAAGCTGAGACACACATCAAGGCCTCAGGGTGGGAGAACCCTCTCAGATACACCACCACCTTCGTTCACCACAACATGACTTCAGGGGACTTTTGAAACTTCCCCGCACCAGGATGTGAGGGTTCCCAGGGCTGTCCTCCCTACTACTGTGTACGTTGTTGCATCCCAAGGAGGGAGAGAGTAGGGAAGTCCTACAACTAAAGGGTCTACCCTTCAGCAATCCCGGTTGGGGGTCGTTTGGCGGCAAATGACCCCAACCCTCCGACTCATTGTGAAAACTGTTGCGTCATGGAAAATTTCCATAGGAGTGGACTGCTGCTGGGCCGACCTTAACCTCAATCACACGGTGCACGACTGAGACACTATCGGTTGGCTAGTGTGTGCTACAGTATAAAGGACATTTGTTTGTGCTTTAACCTATTTAGCAGCATAATACTAACACTATGATAATTTATATAAGAACAAAAGAATGAAGGGAACTGCAGCGGGCCCATATTATTATTGTAACCAAAATATCAATACTTATATTCGTAAGCAAGATAGTGCCGATAAACAATAAAAAATATCCAACATTAGCACCCGTGTAAACAAATCCAATAAAACTAACTGATATGATTCCCAGTGTACCCCCAACCCTCCATTACCTCGTCAGCTGGGCGCCGTGCGTGTCACAAGCTCGTGGGAAGCAGACACCAACACATCACAGCATCATACAACCGCAGACATCCTGAGTTTTCTTTTCACAACTAGTCTTAAAAATTTATATATAAATAAACTTCAAGGGTGACTCAAGTAGGGTCCAGGGTGCTTCCGGAGGCCCCCTGGACGGTCTGGAAGGGGGCTCCACCTAAACTCATTCAAATAAGTGAACACACACACACACACACACACACACACACACGAGAGTAAAAAAACTTCTTGGTCTCCTTGGTGTTGATCTCTAATAAGCTTGCCCCTTGTCAATGGGCAGTTCTTCATGTACTGGACTCACCCAACTCCTCTTAACCCGCCTTGTCCATCTCTCTCTTTACCCTTCTCATTCTTTCTTCTGCACTCCGCCCTTCTCTTTCTTCCCCCTTCACTTTAACCCTTCTCTTTCCCTTTCGACCACCTCTCGTCCTCCATTCCATCTCTCTCCCTCTCTTTCTGAAGTACTCTAGCGAAGAGTCTTGCCTCGTCCATTTAACCATTTGAAACTCTCTCTCTCTCTCTCTCTCTAACCAATTAAATTTCAATACATCTCTCCTCTCTCTCCCTGAAATCAATTCGTCTTCAATATACTCTCTCTCTCACACACACACACTCTCTCTCTCTTGCAGGTGGCCTTCTTCCTCCCTCTTTCTCTCTCTTGGGTCTCCTCCACCCTCTCTCTCTCTCTCTCTCTCTCTCTCTCTCTCTCTCTCTCTCAGGTACTCCACCACATAAAGTCTTGGCCCGGGTCGCACCACCACCACCCAACACCTCGCCTCTTGCCACACAGCCCAGCCCAGACCCTCCACCAACACACTAGTTTTTACCCCCATAACTTCCACCTGAGCGGGTCGTGAAGGGTGACAGCTGGACGTCAAGGAGCACCAGCAAAAGGTATGAAAGAAAATACAAAAGGACAATAATAATAATGAACTTGAGAGGGAAAAGGGGAGTTGGCAGACGAAGGTGAAAAAATAAAAATAAATAAAATAAAATAAAAAAATGGGTAGGAATGGAATGGGAAAGAGATAACAGTAAGGGAAAAAAACAATAAAAATGGACTCCAGGAGGAATGGGGGGGAAATAACGGAAGGGGAAGAGGGAAGGGAGGGAAACATTACCAGAAGGGGAGAGGACGATGATTGAAAAGAAAATTAATACAAAATAATAATAATGGAAAGGGTATGTATAGGATGGGAGAAATAACACATGGAAAGGAATAGAAAGACAGAATAGGAATAAGAGAAAATAGAAAAGGATGTAAATGAGAGAGAGAGAGAGAGAGAGAGAGACTCTCATCTCTCACCCGCCAAATACACTTTCTCACTTTCTTCACGGACAAGTTCTGATGAAAGCAAAAAACTCTTGAATTAGCGATATTCAACTTTCATCACAAAATGCGTTTTTCTTGCCAATTTCTAACCCGAGGATTTACTAAATTATATATCCTCCCGTCCTGAGACCGTGAGGAGAATAATCTCTCTTTCTCTCTCTCATATCTCTTCTCTGTATC
Organism: Homarus americanus; assembly: GCF_018991925.1. NCBI lineage: Eukaryota > Metazoa > Arthropoda > Malacostraca > Decapoda > Nephropidae > Homarus > Homarus americanus. Next base: position 419,976 of record NW_024713945.1, read on the forward strand.
TCTTTTGTCAGTCCCACTGACTCTCTCTCTCTCTTTCTCTCTCTCTCACGTAAACCTGCCCAACACCTTATAGCATAGATCAGATAAGTACCCGGCCGCCCCCCCCCCACCACCAGTTAGTCATGTGTACCAGCACTGCTGGCGTTACGCCCTGCACACACACACCACACACACACACACACACACACCCGAAAAACACGGTGACCTCCTCCTTCTCCCACGTTGAACAGGGTCAGCCCTGTGAGATCCACGTCATTGGCCGAAGGCAGCAAGTCTTGTAAATGGTATAATTACTGTACGCTGGTCACTGGTATTTCCTTTCAAGATAACCAATAATCAAGTTGGATTTTATTGTCTCTTTCTTTTTGGTTTGGTTGGTAATGCGAGACATGAACGACCTCGGAAGAGAGAGAGAGATTGGTTAGAAGAGGAATGATTAAATGAAGTGAATGGAACAAATGAGTAAGAGAGGGAGTGACAGAAAAGAAGAGACCAAAACAACTTTTACAAAATCAACCAAGAGCTTCATTTCCTGGCGAAGACCTGCCTTCCTCCAGGGCTCCCTCAGGTACACGATGGCGGCGCAAACGTCTCGGGCGACTCCCCTCAACAAGAAATTAGGTGACGGATCGTCGAGTGTAAGCAAGATGAAAGGTTGGTTATACCCGCCCCCCCCCCCCTCTCTCTCTCTCTCTCTCTTTTGTAGGGGGTTGGTGGGGGTCGGGGAGGTGTGGGGGTTGAAAAACTATTTGTCGGTTGCTGTCGTTGTTCACTCACAACCATAATCACCACCACCACCATCATCACAATCACACCACCACCAACATCACAACCACACCACCACCATCTTCACAATCACACCACCATCATCACAATCACCCCCACAATCATTCACTAAGTTAACCTATCTATCTACCAAACTCCACCAATTACTTATTTCCTCCTGAGTAATTTCTTGTCTTTATAATGTTTATGGCTATATCACCTGTTGACGTCCAATGTATATGAACCGCTGTCTTGCATGGCAGTGAACAGTGACATCACCCACATGACTCTGAACAGTGACATCACCCACATGACTCTGACCTATATATATATACTGCTAATGAATATGATGCATTTCTTTGTGTACGAACCTCTGTCCTGCGTGGCAGTGAACAGTGATACCACCCTCAGTGCCAAGACCTGACTGAATTACTCAGAATAGGCAAACTGTACTCCAAGCTTTGTCAATAAATTTGTTGAACTAAAAAAAAATCTTCCTTCCTTCACCCTAATAAAAAAGGTGTTCTATATTTCCTTTTCTCCCTGTAATGGACACCTTCTCTCCCTCATTTGCGTGTTACTGCTCATTCAGGAGGATAGAGATGTGGAATTAATAGTGGTAGGTAGGTAGGTATGAAGGACGGAAGTAGGGAGGTGGTCAACCAAGCCCGGACACTGTATTGATTTCACCTCCAGCTGATCAAAGCCACCCGCCCACCCACACCCCTACGATCACCTTCCCCACCTTTACCACTTAGAGGACCCCACCCGGCGCCCCCAGTTGTAGGGTGATGTGTGTGTCGCAGAGCCTCATCTATGGGTTTAATGTTGACTCATCTATGGGATGTATTTTATTAGCCACGTCACTCAACTCAGGGGAAGGAGGAGTGTGTGTAAGGGAGGAGGGGGTGTGGAGGCGGAGGGGGTGTGGGGGAGGACGGAGTGTGGGGGAGGACGGAGTGTGGGGATTAAGGGTTTTAAGGTTGAGGGAGTAGGGGTGTGGGGGAGGGGGTGAGGGAAGGAGGGGTGTGAGGGAGGGAGGGGGTGTAGGGGATACTTTAAGTCACACATCAGGGGATTTGTATTACTAATGTCAATCATCAGTGGAAGTTACACGTTAATAATGTTTACCCATCAGAGCTTAACCTTACTAATCATCTACTCATTAGTAAGCGGGGGGGGGGCGTTACACGTGTCTCATCACTTAACCTGAACGTCATTCAAGTCACCCATCGGTGAACGCAGCGTCACTCACATCTATCAACTGAATGTTCTCCCAACTCAGCTGTGGACAGAGCGTCACTCACGCCACTCATCCATCAGTGAACGTGACCTCATCTTCAACGCGACTTCCTCCTCCTCCCTCTGAACCCCCTCCCCCATCCCCCCCAAAAAAACACCCTCGGCTTGATGTCACCTCCGCCCGCTCGGTCATTTAGCAGCCTGATTGGGGTCATTAGCACCGTAATTACCTTGAGGAGTGTCAGGGAAGCGGGGTCTCTTCTGGCGAGGACACAGAGAGGCGGACGGAGGGGACAACACTGTGCTCTCTCAGGGTACAGTACTGGGCTCCAACAACAAGAATATAGTTTTTACTTTATCATTATTACAGTACGGTACTAGTAATCATTGTCATTATTACTCATTTTCTTATTTTTATTATTTTCAATTATTTTAACGGAAAATAGTTTTTTCTTGGAATACACAAACACAAAATAATTACAGTAAACAATAAAATACACACCTAGACAAACAAACACATGACTTACAAATAAAATACACGATAAACAAGAAGTAAATAAAGTGTTTCAACAGCAAACTGAGTCAGGAAGATCAAGTTTATTTAACACCAACACTGTACACTGCTTCCCTTAACACCAACAGACAGCCAATTACGTCAGGAATCTGTGTGTATCAACAGTGAGGCGAAAAAGGTATCTCAGGGCCCGTGTTATGCAGCTGTGTTAGTCAGCTCTATAAACGCATTCTCTGACTGACAAACATTTTTTCTCCTCAACCATAGTGAGGTCCTCATTAACGCAGCTTCTGGCAGACTTAATCCTGGACAGGTGTAACAGGTGTATACTGTATGTATGTATGTATGTATGTATGTATGTATGTATGTATGTGTGTGTGTGTGTGTGTGTGTGTGTGTGTGTGTGTGTGTGTGTGTGTGTGTGTGTGTGTGTGTGTGTGTGTGTGTGTGTGTGTGTGTGTGTGAATCCATTAACGTGGTCATCAGCAGCCTAGGCAGGAGCACTTGTCCCGGGATTACTGTCCACACTCGACTTGCTTACCTAAGAGTTTACCCGGGTATACTCGAGGAGTAAGAATGTCGTGATAAGATCGAGAGAGGATAAGGTAGGCAGCTTGTTTACGCAAGAGTTTACCCGGAGGAGACCAAGGAAGAAAAGACCTCGAGTAAAGACGACAAGGTACGAGGCTTGTTTGCCTAAGAGTTCACCTGGGATGGACTTACAGTACAGCAGGTAGTAAGTGGAGCTGAGAAGGTTGTCAGGTGTGTGATGAAGCACAACAACTGATGTAAGGAAGGAACCAGTGAGTCAGTATATTAACACCTGCTAGTGCAATAAAATAAGTGGTTAACACACACTCTTTAACATAGGAACCCAGTGTGTGTGTGTGTGTGTGGACAAGGTAACTACAGCTGTTGTTGAGACCCAAACACCACACAGCTTGTCACACACCGAGCTAGTATGGAACACCTCCATATATTAGTATACCAAGAACATCCTCACATCAGATCATAATCCTAAAAGAATAGCAATTATCTCATGAAAGCGAGCATAGAAACATTAACTAATTCATACAAGTTAAAAGGCAGGAAAAAAGCAACACGGGTTTACAAATATTAAACACATGAATGTATCAAAGGCAAGAAGCTGGAAAAAGCAATATGACCTTTGCTCTCAACTCCATGAAACAGAAAATTAAAGTAAAACAAATACAGTGAAAAAGTTTGGGAGCACTCCTCTAATCTGCTCATAATAACGTTCTATTAAAGAGAATCGGATTCCTCCCCACCTACACCCACTACCAGCACGGCACTGAATTATATATATATATTTTAAAAGGATAAGCATGTCATTAAGTCTCTATCAATTTCACATTAATATTTTAAAGCCACAATACCGGGTCCAGTTGGGGAGGGGGTGGGGGTGGGGCGAAGGAGGGTTCAGCTAGTATCGTTACGGATGAATGGTGATTGGTCAAAGGGGTCTCAATCCTCTCTCCATTACAGGTACTCTCCCCCACCTCTCTCTCTCTCTCTCTCTCTCTCTCTCTCTCTCTCTCTCTCTCAGGTTAGCTTGAAATTGGGGCCCACATGTCTGACAGCCCGTTTGGGGTGACTGCGGGTACAGCACTGCACTCGGCCGCCTGCACTTCCGTAACTGTAAAGTTAGGTACAGTCCCCATTCACAGGTGGGTGGACATGACGCGCCCCGGTGACAGTGCTGTATTCATTCGGACGCCACACTCCCTTTTGGGGCCCAGTATATAAGGCATATTAGGCTTGGGGCCCATTTGACCTGCCTGCCAGAAGAACAACACACACAGCAGGAATAAACAAAAACAAACAGCTTAAATTAACAAACAACTGACAAGTGAAATAAAAAGCCAAACCGCCGCGTCATAAATAAAAACCTAAATCCACACACATCACACACGAAATATACAAACCCTAAATAATAAAAACCCACAAAAACCATAACAAAAACCAACACACACTCGCAGGATAAAACAAATGTCTTCCGCCACATTAACTGGTGCAGATATAAAGCCCCAAGCCGCTTCTCACGGCCAGTCAGTCATTCCTATAAGTCATTTACAATTTCCTCTCTCAACAGCTGTGTACATTAATAACAGATAACTCAATGTCAGGGGCGAGCTGAGCGGCCACACACGGAGCACCATACCGTGTAGACAATTTATAGGAGGAATTGCATTACGTGTAAGCAATGTATAGGACTTGCATTACGTGTAAAAAAATTATAGAAGGACTTGCAGAGTGTAAACATGACGTGTAAACAATGCAAACAACACGAACACTTCCACATGAAGTAAACAAACAACACCTAACTCCATACCAAGTAAACTAAATAAAGCAACAAAGAGTATCTCCCTGCAACTCCACACCAGATCAATAAAATAAACAAAGCAAACAAAGAGCATCCCCCCTGTAACTCCACACCACCAAGCAAACAAAGCAAACAGCAACAACTTTCAGCGACCCGACTCGAGTTAAAACCTGTTAAAACCTCTCGCACTAAGACCTACAAAAACTCCAAGAATTTTCACCTCTCTGATCCCTCTGTGGACACGACTCGACATCCCTGCTGCTGAGAGGGAGGGAAGGAGGGAGGAAATAAGGAGGGTGAGAGGGAAAGAGGCACAGGGAAATAAGGAGGGTGGGAGGGGAGGAGAGAGCGGAAGTGAAGAAAGGGAAGAAAGTGTGAAAAGGGAGGAGAGAGGGAGAGGAAGGAGGGAGATAGGGAGTGGGGGGGAGAGAGAGGGAGTGAAGTGTATGAGTGGGGACAGGCAGGTGTGAGTGGATATGAGATTGTGAATGAGGGAAGAGAGAGAAAAGGATGATGAGGTAAAAAAAAGATGATGATGATGTGAAAGAGAGGATGATGTGGGGAAAAGCAGAATTGTGGGAGAAAATGAGGAGGAAGGAAAGGATGAAGAGGAAAAGTGTAAAGGGAAGGGGAAGTAAAATGTAAGGGAAGAAAGAGAAAGGAGATGAAAGGGAAGGAAAAAAATGAAGGAAAGAAGAGTAAGGTGACGCAAAGAGAGAAGGTGGAAGGGAGGAAGGGGATAAGAAGAGATAGAGGAGGAGGAGGAGGAGACTCTAAAAACTACCCTCCCTTTCCATTCTGTCCTTTATAAATATTTGACTTCGCCTTAATAGAGGAGGAAAAGTTGGCAGAGGAAAAGAGGAATGGAGTGGCTGGAATGGGAGATGTAAGGAGGAAGGAGGGAAGAAGGAGGGAGGGAGGGAGGGAGGGAGGGAGGGAGGAGAAAAAGGAGAGAGGGAGGATGTGCTTTAGTTATGACAAGACACCAATAAATTTCCATGTGGACCTCCCGCCAATATTAATCCCACATCCCCCCTTCCTTACCACCTCTTCCTCCTCACCTACTCTCTTCTTCTTCTCCGTACTCCCTTCCCTCTTCCTCCACCCCCGCTTTTCCTCCCGTCCCTACTCCTCTCTTCCTCCCCCTCCGCACTCCCTTCTTACTCTTGTCTCACTCCGCCTCCCCACTCTCTCTCCCTCCCTTACTCCAAAGATCGATTCCTTACCCTGCCACGTCAATTCCTCACGCTAGCACTCTTCCCATCTTACCTCCCCTTCCCCTAAACGCCACCCCCCTCCTCCTCACCCCCTCACTTTCTTTACCTCCTTCTCTCCCCTCTTCTCCTTCTCTCCCCTCTATCTCCTTCTCTCCCCTCTTCTTCTTCTCTCCCCTCTTCTCCCACACCGTGACACAGGTGACAGCTAAACCATGTCAGGGCGACCCACGACCACTACTACCACCACCCCAAGTGACGGGCCTAGTGTGAGGGGAGAGGGGAAAAGATGAAGAATAGGAGAATGAGGAGGAGGGAAGGGGGGAAAAATGAAAGGAGAGGGGTGAGGCAGTGTGGAGGGGGAGGCAGTGTGGAGGGGAAAGAGTGAGGGAGGAGAAAGAGGAGGGAGAGTGGGGAAGAGGGAGTGTGGGGAAAAGGGGAGAGAAGTTAGGAGGGAGGAGGAATAGGAAGAAGAAAGGAGGAGGGATTAAGAAGGAGGGAGAAGAAAGAAAGGGGTAGAAGGGAGGAGGCAAATGAAGGGAAGAGGAGGAAGAAGGAAAGAGAGGAGGAAGGAGAAGAATGGAGGATGTAGTAGGAAAGAAGGAAGAAGGAAAGAAGACGGAGAAGGAAGGAAGGAGAAAGGAATAGGAGGGAAGGGATGGGAGAGGGGGGTGTGCTAACCACATCCTTCACCTCCCCTCGCCCTGGTCTTCCTCTTGCTACAAATCACCATTAACTACCTCGTAACTCTCCACACAAACTTCCATCACCATCTCACACCACACCACACCCCACCCCACCCACACCCCACCCCCTGCCTGGCCCCGCCCCTGCCACACACACACACACACACACCACCCCTGCCACACACACACACACACACCACCCCACCCCACACACACACACACACACACACACACACCAATTCCCCACCCCGCAATCCACCCTTCATACACCACCCCGCCCCAACCCTAATCTCAATCCCGTCCTAATCTCAACTCTAATTTGAACCCTTCAATTCATCACAATTTCAAACTTACTCCCAATCTCACCCCTACCTATGGTCTCTAATCCCATCCTAACCCCATCCCCATCCCAACTTCATCCCCATCCTAATCTCACCCCATCATGGTCTCAACCCCATCCCAACCCCATCCCCATCCTAATCCCAACCCCATCCTAATCTCAACTCCCTCTTAATGTCTACCCCCATCCTAATCTCAACTCCCTCTTAATGTCTACCCCCATCCTAATCTCAATCCCCACCTAAACCACACTTCACCGAAATCTCAACAGTCACTCCACCCCCTCTTAATCCACATCTCGACTCCACTCTCAGGTCAATGTCACCCAATCCCAGCTGAGCTCTTGTGCAACCTTCCCACTCACGCCACTCAGCCAGAATTAGAATCAGATGTATTACCGAGTCATAAGTGGGGCCTTCAGGTAAGTACAGTACAGCATTACAGACGGATGTATCAATCAGTCTACAGGTTACAGGATTATGTATACAGGTACAGTAGCTCTCCATAGCGATACAGTTGGTGGCAAGAGTAAACAAGTACAGTAGATCACAATACGAACACTGGTACAGCCATTTCCTCTGTGATGACATAATACAGTGGTAAAAATAACACAAGACTCGGCCCTGTCTGAGGCTTCTTCCCTGCAGGTGAGGCAGTCAATGGTCAGGGTGTTGGGCGAGACGTGTGTGTGTGTGTGCAACTCGGCGATATTCTCTTGGCTTAAAACACACACACACACACACCTTATGCGATACAATGCTCTCTCTCTCTTTCTTTTATTTCTTTTATAATACAGCCTTAAAATTAAATACAAAAACTGATGCAAGAAATCTCAGCAAATACTATACACAAAAATACACCCCCTCCTCTTACAGACACCCACCTCCCCTCAGTCAATTCCCTCACCTTAGTCACCCCCTCCCCTAGTCACCCCTTCACCTTATAATCACCCCCTACCCTTTACAATCACCCTCCTCCCTTTAGTCACCCCTCCCCCCTCTAACCGGAACAACACGGGGAAAAAACAAATGAAACAGCAAACTTTATAAACTGAACAAGAGGGAGGTTCGTGGAATTAATATCGCCAGCAAATATACCTTGTGTGACCCAAGCTTTTTAACTTCTTGCGGGCACAGTCTGGTGGAGGACTGTGGGCCGTCCGTCGTTTTGCTGATGATGATGATGAGGAAGAAGAGGAGGAGGAGATGAATAAGGGAAGGAGGTTGATTATAGGAGGAAGAAGAGGAGGGAGAGGAGGTGAATAGAGGAAGTAGAAGGGGTAAATAGGGGGCAGGAAGAGAAGGAAGAATAGGAGGAGGTGAATGGAGGGGGAGGAAGAGGAGGAAGACTAGGGGGAGGTGAATGGGGGAGGAGGAAGAATAGGAGGTAAATGGAGGAGTAAGAGAAATAGGAGGAGGTGAATATGGGGGGGGGGGAGGAGAAGGAGGAAGGGGAAATAAACGGGTGGAGGTGTAAGAGACGGACAATTAGTAGAAGACGGATGTGAAAAATACTAAAACAAAAGAAGCAGAAGCAGAGAAAAATAAAACTAACAAAACACAAATAAATATAACAAGAGGAGGAAGATGAAGAATAAAATGGAGAAGGAAGACAAGATGAAGACAAAGGAGAGAGAAAAAAGGACCAAACAATAAGACAAAGTAACAAAAAAAGAGGGGAGGGAGAGAGGGAGGGAAAAGAGGGAGGGAGGGGAGAGAGAGGGAGGAGAGAGGGGAGGAGGAGAGAGGGATTGGGGAAGGGAAGGAGAGGGTATAGGCAGAGAGGGAGGAGGGAGAGAGTGAGGGCGAGAGGAAGGGGAGGAGAGAGGAGGAGGAAGGGAGAGAGGGAAAGGAGAGGGTAGGGAGAGGGATGAGAAGAGGAGCAGCTAATGAAGACAACGTTCCTGGGGGACTTCCATGGGTCAGAGACAGGCTCATAAAGGGGATGGAAGGGAGGGGGGGGGGAGGTTATAGTTGACGTAACAATCATTATTTACAACACAACACACACACAAACAGTAACCCGGAATATGTACACACTTCCTGGCCTGTTCGTCCTTCAGGCCTTGTTATAAGCAATATTAATTTAATTGTACAAATACTACTACTACAATTAATAACAATAATTGCACACGATAATATTAATAATAATGTAACCCCCACCATACCACCTCCAACACTCCATCTCCAACACACCATCACCCCCCCAACACACCACCACCCCCAACATCCCGCCACCACACCACACCCGACACCACCATCACCCCCAACATACGCCTACATCACCCACCAACATACCACCATCACTCCAACACACCATCACCTCAAACATACCACCACCACACCCCATCCCCATCACCCCCTACATACTATCCCCATCACCCAACACATCCCCATCACACCACCATCCCCATCACACCCCCATCACCTCCAACACATCCCCATCACACCACCATCCCCATCACCTCCAACACACCACCACCACCGCTCTCTAACATCTTCACTACACGTGTTTATACTGTAGGGGATTATGTGAGGTCTTACGTGGTAATTACAGCATTAACTCCATTTACACTGCCTTGTACACCGTGATATGAGAGCCAACCAGGAGTATCCATTATCGGTAATAAAACCCTCTTAATTAACGCTACCGTATTTTTAATCCATTATCATCATTATCGTTATTATTATTATCATTATTACTTTTACCACAATCATCACCCTATCATCATTATTATAACCATCATTATATTATACCTCTCATCATAGGTATAACTCAACATCATCATTATCCTTTCCATAATCACTAAAAATATAAATATAAATAAAAACCCACCAAATGAACCCAAGACGATACAAGGAGATTAACTCTTAGTAAAAACCAGCAGGTAATTTGCCTCCAAGTAGGACGCCAGTGTACCATGACTAGTGTTTTTAATTTGTTGCTTAATATTAGCCAGTCTCTCTCTCTCTCTCTCTCTCTCTCTCTCTCTCTCTCTCTCTCTCTCTCTCTCTCACACACAAATCCCGACATAACAGCAGGGATGATATATGTTGCACAATGGCCGGTAAAAACCACGAGTAAAAATACTTGTCCTGAATCTCTCCCTTAAAACAACATGTGTGTGTGTGTGTGTACGTGCATCCTCCGGGAAAGTCCGTGCACGTGTCCATGGTGGGCACCTTCATAACGATCACTCTCTGGCAGGGTGTCCGTGGGTGGGTGGGGTGGGTGGGTGGGGTGGGTGTGGGGTGGGGTTCAAAGGTCAGGCCATAAACCAGCGCCAAACAGCACATAAACACGGCCTAAAAGTGATGGCCCCTAAAACGAATGGTCGCCAGCTAACAAGGTTCACAACACACTTACTGGGGAAGGCAGAGGATGTGCTGGCGGAAGTGCTGGGCAAGCTGGCACGGATGGGAATGAGGAAGGAAGGAAAGGGTGGGAATGAGGAAGGAAGGAAAGGGTGGGAATAAGGGAGGAAAGGATGGGAATGGGAGGAAGGGAAAGGATGAGAATGACGGAGGAAAGGTGGGAATGAGGGGAGAAAGGATGGAATGGGAGGAAGGAAAGGGTGGGAATGAGAGGGCGGGATGGAATAAGGGAAGAAAGGACGGGGAAGAGATGAATGAAGGAGGGAGGGAGGGAAGGAAAAGGAGTAATGTAGACCTAACACAACACCCCATTTTACCTTAAACACACACACACACACACACACACACACACACACAACTAACCATCCCTTTAACCCACATCTCTTCTCTTCTCACCTGTCGTGTCTACCCAAAATTTTAACCTTACCTGTACGCTACTAACCTAAAATACTCCTAGCGGGGATGAAGAGGGGGAGGGGAGGTGGAAAGGGAGAGGGAGGGAGTATGGACTAGCGTCACGCGATACACACACACACACACACACACACGCACCCAAAAAAAAAAAAAAACATCCACACACTACACTACACCGTCACGCGACACTCCCCCCATCCGCACCCTAAATTTACATACCAGACAACCCGCGTGACTTCCGATACTCCTCTCTGTTTTGTTTACAACTCATTCATTCGACTGACTAATTTAACCCCTTTTGTTGACAACTCATCTGACTTGGCTCACTAATTCAACCCCTTTTGTTGACAACTCATTTGACTCAACTCACTACTCCTCCATCCACGTTCGTTGACAACTCATCTGACTCGACTCACTCACTCGTTTTCAATTCTTTGTTTACAGCTCACTTCGACTCGCTACTCCAACCACGGCTTATTTATAACTCACTCACGCAGCCAAGCCCCTTCAGTGACAGAGAGAGAGAAGCACAACATGTCCCACCACAACACGGTATACATAACACCAAGAGAAGCCGTACAGACAAGTGGGGGCGTCACACAAGGTCTTGTCTTTCTAAGCTGGAAAAGGCAGGATGTTATGCAACACACACACACACACACACACACTTCATCCTTGACCACCGAAGGGTCAAGACGTACCTGGCGCTCCTCTCGGAGCAGCCAGGTCAACTGTTAAGTTGGCCCATACCAACTCCCTCCCGTGAACCCTCCTCCCCACCGGAATATCAACAAGTTCACGCCAGAAGTTACTATTTCATTTAGGAAAGGAATGGAACCAGTGTTAAACAGAGGTGAACAGTGGTGAACAGTGCTTAAGTCAGTGAGAACAACTCAACAGTAACAGTGGTACCCAAGTTGACCTTTCACACAGTGAGGTCCCAGGTACCCAGTGATAACGGCCCGACCCATCAACCAGGATGTGTTAATCCGTCTACGATAGGAAGGCCTGGGACCACACCTCACTCATAGAACACCGTCTGTGAGGGAACTACTACACCACGTGAGGCCCCTCATAACACCATCTGTGAGGGAATTACTACACCACGTGAGGCCCCTCATAACACCGTCTGTGAGGGAACTACTACACCACGTGAGGCCCCTCATAACACCATCTGTGAGGGAATTACTACACCACGTGAGGCATAACACCATCTGTGAGGGAATTACTACACCACGTGAGGCCCCATATAACACCATCTGTGAGGGAATTACTACACCACGTGAGGCCCCTCATAACACCATCTGTGAGGGAATTACTACACCACGTGAGGCCCCTCACAACACCATCTGTGAGGGAACTACTACACCACGTGAGGCCCCTCATAACACCATCTGTGAGGGAATTACTACACCACGTGAGGTCCCTCCTAACACCATCTGTGAGGGAGTTACTACACTACGTGTTTGCTGTTCAACACCTACATTAATCTGTATGTTCACTGTATGTTCCTTCACCTTTCTCTGATGAAGGCTTTTGTTAAACCACCAATGTATGTAATAAGTCATTTATGTCCAATGTATATTTTCAGCCTTCGGGCTGCAGAACTTTTTCAATAAACCGTTAATTATTATTATTATTATTATTATTACACACTATACAGGGATAAAACAAACAAACACACACATGCTTGGATAAACACCACAAACACTCCCTCACATACAGCCTTCACTCCACCAGCAGCGAACCCTTTTAAGTGTTACGGAGGCTTGTGCCACCTGTATGACGTCATCGCCATTCTTGCCAATCAAGACCATCCTGCGCATCAGGATCAGATGAGACCGTTAATATCGCTGCCAATGAGACAAGCAGGCGTATCTGGTGGCGTCATGAACAACACTGCCAATCAAATGGACCCAAGTATTAGAAGGCGTCATCTCCATCGCTTACTAATTAAGACAGCCCCAGGTGTTAGGTGACAGCAATTAAACTAACCCATAGATGCATCATGTCACTAACTTCTCCAACAGTTAAGGTGACCTACGTATCAGGTGACAACATCAACATCTCCTCCAATCAGACGGTCCCTCGCATCAGGTGGCGTCACTCAGATTAATCACTGCCGCGGCACAGCACGCGGCACAGGGTGACCAAGTTATCTGGAGAATCACTGCCAATCATGTCAAAGCGATATAGCGAGGGCAGTTACCTGCCTCTGATTGCCACTCCAGGTGACAATCACAGCGCCAGGTCTGATTCATTCAATTTACTAATTCACAAGCATCAGTTCAAGTACAAGTGTAGAGACAAGTACAAGTCCAGAGATTACATTAATTCAGGAACGAACAATAGGTACAGGTATACAGTTTAAATGCAACATTATCAGACAAACACTACAGCGGCCATTATTATTGTCACACACCGTACAAACTGCCGGTAAACGCATATATTAATTCCTCTCACATCACCTGAATATGCATGTAATAAAAATCATGATGTAATCTCGTCGCTCATTAAATGGTTCATTTAAACAAAACAGGTAGTGACAGGCTCAACCCCTAATGAATGTCGCAGTGGGAGTAACGAGCCGAGGAGCCACTGCTGCTACTGGGGGAGGAGAAGGGGGGGGTGGAGGAGGAGGGGGGTGGAGAAGAAGGGGATGGAGAAGACGGGGGGGATGTTAATGCACAGAGGACTATCATTGGTTTTAGGTGGTGGTGGTTGAACGGACAGACGAAAGATAAAGAACAATAACATTAAGACCAGGTGACAGGAAAGGTAAAGAACGAGCGACAACCAGCCAAGAACACTAACAGATTGGACGGGAAGATAAAGAGATGACAGGACTCTAAAGAGGTTCAAGAGAGCAGTAATGTAACAGCAGAACGGAGAGGTGTGAAGAGGAGCCGGAGGTAAGGGAAGGGAATAGAACGGAAGGAAGGGAGGGAGAGAGAGGGGTGTGTGTGGAAGAGGTAAGGGGCACATGAGGCAGGGAAAGCGAGTGTACTGTACAATTGGAGGCGAGGAGGAGGAGGCGGCGAGGAGGGTGTGAGTAGAGGAGGAGGCGGCGAGGAGGGTGTGAGTAGAGGAGGAGGAGGAGGCGAGGAGGGTGTGAGTAGAGGAGGAGGAGGAGGCGAGGAGGGTGTGAGTAGAGGAGGAGGAGGAGGAGGGTGTGTAGAAAAGGAAGAGGCGTGGAGGGGGTGAGTAGAGGAGGAGGAGGGTGTGAGTAGAGGAGGGGGAGGTAGAGGGGGGGATGTGCAAGGCGGAAGAGCAAATTACTACGGCGGGTCGGTCGTCGTACCCAGCCATTAGCGCGTCAAGTAACAAATATCCAGCAAAACCTAGACGCTCCCCTTAACTGTAATGAGCCGCGCCTTACACGGCACCTACTGGGCCCTCACACACACACGCACGCACGACTTAAACACACACACACATACATACATACATGACACACACCCACACATGCAACACAATATAGCACGCACACACACACCACGAGGACCCAAAATAAACTACACACATGGATCTATCTTCCTCAAGTCCCTTACACGCCACCCCATCCCTCCCCTTCCCATCCAACCCCCTTCCATCTGCCCCTCTCCCCGTTCTATCTGTCCATGTTCCTCTCCCGTTTGCCTCCACCCTGTCCCATCTCTCCCAACCCGTCCCATCTAACCCACCCCATCCCCGTTCCAACCACCCCACCCAATGTTATCAGCCCCCACCAAGTCCCATCCATCCCACCCCACCTCCACCCCCCACCCCCCCTCCCGTCACAGGACATCACCCTCACTAACCAAGGAAAGATAAACTCTCATAAAAGTCAATTCTAAGTTTGACAAATGGTGACAAAAACAAAAAAACAAAAACAGGTGGCCACTAACAATTGTTTTTGCTTCTCCCTGTTTGGCACAATGGCTCGTGTAACTCCGATGCATCAAGCAGTGTTTGTCTCTCCCTCACGTCTCATGAACTGCCTGCCACTCAGATAATGCAAGTAGGTAATTCAGTAATGATAATGATGATGATGAAGTGGTTATTATTATCATTATTATTATCATCATACACACACACCTCGGCCCAATGATTGACATGTAAAAGTCAACAAATCTGATGCATAAAACAAGTTCGAAGGCGGAGAAAAAAAACTAAATTGTTGTCTGCTGAGAGAGAGAGAGAGAGAGAGAGAGAGAGAGAGAGAGAGAGAGAGAGAGAGAATATAGTTGGTGTATTTATTTTTCATAGGTCTATTTTATCTCCAGCAATAAAACACAGCGTAGCAGATGGTCACTGATAAACCTGGTAGGTGAGTCAAGAAAGAAGAACGGAGGAGGAGGAGAAAGAGAAGGAGAAGGTTGAAAAGGAAAAAATAGGAGGAGGGGAAAGAGAAGGAAAAGGAGGAGGAAGAGAAGAAAGAGAAGAGAGAGGAGAGAAGGAGGAGGAGAAGGAAGAAGAAAAAGAGACTGAAAGGGAGAAGGAGAAGGAAGATTAGGGGAATGAGAAAGTGAAGGAAAGGGAGAAGGAAGAAGAGAGAAAGACAGAATAAGAACAGTAATAATACAAAATGGACATACGCTTGTTTTAATCAACGCCGTCCTTTGTAAGTAAAAACCAAACCAAGCCAAACAAAACAACATATACATTAAGATGCTAAAACAACTAAACCCAAGGCTCCAGGTCTCCGGGCGGTGCGGTCAGCGAATTACCTACAGTATTCCTGACGCACCCCTTCCCTTCCACGACTACTGAGGGACGTTAACGTGTTGCACTGGAGGCGGATTAGTAATATTATACCTTGGGGAGGAGGGTAGGAGGAGGAGGAGGAGGGTAGGGGGTACGAGGAGGAAGGGGAGGAGGATGGGGGAAGGAGGAGGATAAGAAGAAAGGAGGAGGAACAGGAGAAGAAAGGAGGAGGAGGAACAGGAGGAGAAGAAAGAGGAAGAAAAGAAGTGAAAAGGGAGAAAGGGGTGAAGAGGAGAAGGAGGGAAAGGGGAGAGGAAGAGTTGGAGGAGGAAAGGGCACGAGGAGGAAGGAGAAGGAGGATGGGGCAGGAGGAGAAGGCAAGAGGTAGGGGGAGGTGAGAGAGGGAATTGGAGGAGGAGGAGAAAGAAGAAAGAAGGGGAGAAGAGGAGGAGGAGGAAACGGGAGATAAGATGATATTAAAAAGAAAGAAGAATAACAGCAAAACCGATGAAACAGAAGGTAGGAAAGGGGGAGATGGGAATGACAAGACAGATGAAAAAAACAAAACAAGGAAATATACACAAACCAAGATGGCAAGAGGGTAAGTAGGTCAAACAGGTACACAAGAGAGAGAGACGGAAGAGTGATAAAAACTGCAAGGGGCGTTGAGAGGAACAAGAAACAGAAGAGGGGAGGAGGAGTTGTGTGTGTGTGTGTGTGTGTGTGTGTGTGTGTGTGTGTGTGTGTCAGGGCGTTAAACACCACGAGGAGACACTCAATCATGTGGTAAATGCATTAACATCCCGGTAGCAGGCGGGGAACACCCATACACACGACTCAAAACATACTGAGCTGTCACATTAATAAGTGTAAGAGGGGGTAGGGCAGGGCAGGGCAGGAGAGGGCGAGGAGATGGAGGGAAGGCTCACGTAGCAGGTTCAACAGACCATAGCACACACACGTTACTCAGTCAAAGGGAGTAAGTCTTGGACAAACAGGTATGAGGCGAACAGTTGTGTATACAGAGTTACGGCAGTATTAGAGGAGCCGGAAGGGAAGAGGTGATGGTGGTGCTGAATAAAGTTTTATTTAATTTTTTCGTAGTTTCTTTTTGTTTGTTTTTTCCACGGTACAACATCACTGATACGAGGAGTTAAAAATAATAGCAGTGCTAGTTTGTGACAAATCAATACTAATAACTAACACCAACACTGCCCACAAAACACTAAGCGACCCTCATCAGTTGCTGACAACACCGCCCATGCTTCCCACTTCCAGCAATAACTTAACAGTGACAAAAACCACCATTTCACACTGCTACTTCGCCACTGACAACATATCTGGTAGGATGTCATAAAGAAACTAATTTCCATCACATTTGACCCAACATACGAGAAGAAAACACTTTAACCAAACAGCAGACAAATAACACAAAAACAACAAGGCCTGCCGACGGTGGCGGGGCACACTAATGTTAACCAAATGATGACATCTATAAACTTACCCACTGTGATATGTGTGTGTGTGTGTGTGTGTGTGTGTGTGTGTGTGTGTGTGTGTGTCACTTCCAACACCCGGAGATTCGCCAAAACACGCCAGACTCCCGGGAATGTCCATTTAGCGATAGCTGCAACTACCACCGCCCAAATTTATGCAGGACCTCGCTAAGTGGGAAGCGGTGTCATACTAAAACGCCCGCACCTCCATATAGGCGTCCACAGTACGCCCTTGTCTACACCACTCTCACCAAGGTCGTCATAAAAGGTAAAACACACAAGACCGGACAAGTGTATCTGACACACGGGGTCTGTCTTCACCGTAAATCATCTGACCCTCACCGACACACCATTTATTACCCCTAAGGTTAATAGGGTTAACCTTACAGCCTTTAGGAAAAATACATTCTCAACCACTACCACTACTCCACCACTACCACAACTCCTCCACCACTATCTTCTTCACCATCACACCTTCCTCCACCACATACAATCTCAACACCCTCTCCTCAACCATCACCAACAATCACTCTCACACATCCTCCACAAAACCACACACCTACCCCATACACTTCACCCAATAACCACCTTCACCCCATACACCACAGTTCTCCTCCACTACCACCACCACTTCCTCCCCCACAGAAGCGATAAATCTCCCACAATCTCATTACCTCTGCGGGGTCGGGGAGTTGGCGAGAGAGTGCGTGACTTTGCCATTAAAAATCCCGACCGGGTTGGGAGGGAGGTACATCCACCTTTATCCCCCCGTCACACACACACACACACATGGTGGAGAGGAACCCATCAACCGGACAACCACACCAACCAACCTGGAAATTCCGTACCAGTTGACCCGTGGTTGTAAGTTAGAGCTTTAGCGAGAACAATAATTTTCGGGGGATCGCCCAAAGCCCACGGAATTCACGGAAATTGACAAGTGAAATGGGTTCAGTAAATTTATCTGGGTAAAAAAAAAAAGAGGGTAGATTCGATAAAAAAAAAGGCATAGAATATTTCACATACTATACCTCAAAAAAACACACACACACACACACACACACACACACACACACACCTCAGCATCTTTTACACCAGTAGGCAGCAAGGTAGCATGTAACACCATTATAAGACGGGTTAAATTACTCGTTACACACCGCCCTCACCCACGACTTCAAACAACACGTAATTCAACCACAAAAATGTTCTCAATGCGCAATATAACCATTAAGAGCTTTCATTTACGAACTGGTTTCAGGAAATATTTAATTAAGACTCAGCTAATAACTTTGTGTGTGTGCAAGTATTGTCGACCGTATTTCCTTAAAACTCTTAAGAGGATAAAAAAAAATATTAGGACTTTTACGAACAGGATTTAATACTGCGGTTTTTCAAGATTCCATTAATTCTTAGGAGTGTAGTTTTTTTTGGGGGGGAGGGGGGCTCCGATTTGCTCACATTTACCTCATTCCAACTTCTCGTATAAAAAAAAAATTTTATGAGCTGGTAAAGACAATTTATTATCGTGAAGACTACAGTATTTATTTTTTGCAGTACAGTATATGTATCAGTTCCTCATACCTGCTTGCATTTCCTCTAATTCCAGCTTTACACACAACTTAAATTGCAAATATTTTCACGATCTGGTCTTACTAAACACACAGTTGTATTAACCTAAGACCCAATAATTATGTTGTGCACACGCACGCACATTCGCACGCACCCACATACACACACACACATATATATATTTACTAAAAAAAATTCCTCACTCAGTTTCTCAGACCAAATGACAGTGATTATAAACTAACCTTAATATATATACTGTGTTAATTCGAGGTTACATTAATGTATTTATGAACTAACCTCAGAACACATAATACTGTATTAATTTGAGGCTGTATCAAGCATCTCTGTGTACACCTATTTTCATTAAAAATTTCTCAAACATCATAATGACAGTATTTACGACGAACTGGCCTTAACAAACGCTGTATTAATCTTTAAGAAAATCCCGCTGAAGCACCCCTGTACACACGTAATCTCATTCATATATTTATCTTTCAGTCTTTAATGACGACCAAATACGCGAGGCCCAGCCGTTTGTTTACACACGCATAATGACAACATAAACACAAGACTCCACCACAATAACTGTACAGATCAAGGCAGCCAAGCCGTCCATCCCTGAGCTGGACTGTCCACATTACGGTGCAAATGTCCTCTCTCTCTCTCTCTCTCTCTCTCTCTCTCTCTCTCTCTCTCTCTCTCTCTCGTGCACTGTTACTGTCTCTCTTTCCCTCTCTTTCGTGCAGTCACTTTTCTTTCTCTCCCTCCCTGTCTCTCATTTGATCTCTCTCTCTATCTCTTACTTGCACTCCCCTGACGTTTTCATTCTTTCAAATATTATCTTATCTCTCCATTGCTTTCTCTCTATGATACTCATTCCCCATCATTCTTTCCTGAATAATCTCTTCCCTCACCTCCTCCTCCTCCTACAAACAACAAAAGCAGATAATGAACTATGAAGGGAACCAACACAAGCACAATACACACTGCTTCGAAACATCACACAAGCCTCTACCACACGACGATTTAGTCATCTCCATCTATCAATTAGTTAGTTTCTCTCTACTATCTGCATGGGGTGACTGAAGGACGTGCAGTGAATCCGAGATAGGGAAGGAAATGGGTGAAGGAAATACGTGTAATACTAAGGTACAAGACCACAAGATCGAGTCGAAACAAGCACACACACACACACACTTGAATATGCAGTACCGTATACAAAGTGAATCCTTAACCTCCACAGTGATTTACAACGCTTCGTATTAATTCACTGTGCATACTAAATCAACACAGGAAAAAACTCAAGGTTCAATCAACGTGTGTGTGTGTGTGATGGGGGGAACAACATTCAGCCATTAAGCTTGTGCCATATGAGAGCGCCAATACAGGCAGAAGAAGCACGCAAAAGTTCGTCTGGCGTACCGTAGCTTCTATGATCATTATCAGTTACTAGCTTCTGATAATGGCGTTATATTATAGGCAAGAGCCATTAAAAGACTCTTAGAGAGCCACTACTGGAAGAGTCACTGAGAGATACGGTATAATCAGTGATTACCAGATGGAGGCCGCCAGCAGGACTCACACACCGGCCTCTCTCTCTCTCTCTCTCTCTTATCACCAACTTGTTATTCCTGTTATCTTAGCCACTTCACCACCACCTGTGCACCTGTGGAGGAGGAGGGGGGAAGGGAGGGTCTGCTTTGTCCTCGCTCAAACATGGCCTGGCTTTATGTGAGCCCTTCCCCCGCACGTCTAGGATAGCTCAACTCACCCGAGACACTCACCACCATAACCCAGATGGCAAAAATTCATCGCATCTCGTGACAGGCGGAGAGAAAACAGTTTTATGTTGTCATGTACGACGCATCACACGCCCAGGTGGATGCCATAAATCCCTGGCAACGTGAGACCCCAAGACTGTGGCGAGAGTTGCCATGGACAGACACTGGGTGTAAAATTTGAGGGATAACACATATGTGGTGTTTTCTGTGAGCTAAAGGCCAATTGTGTTAAGAGGAATGTACTGGAGAAAGAAAGAAAGAAATAAGAAAGAAAGAAAGAAAGAAAGAAAGAAAGAAAGAAGAAAGAGGACTCCTAGATGAAGGGTAGAAGAGATAGATCACAAACACATACAGCACAAAACACGTACACGCAGCATACCACACAACCCGCCCGCATGAACACACACGCACTCACTTTCCACACATAAGCACAACACACGCACACACACACACACACACACACATTTCCTAATACAAACACAAAAACGTTAAGTATTCACACGGTACACACACAAAGAATAACCCCCACACCACACACAAACACCCACACCACACACATTACAAACACCTTCCAAACGTGTATATCCAAAACCGTCCCTACACGTACAACCACAAACCTTCCCACAAACACAAACACCCTCCTCCCCCTCATACATACACACAAACACCCCATTCCTCACCACCACCAATACACACAAACACCACACAATGAAATAAATGCACAACCAAGCAGAGGACATTAACAAAGTCCTGTGGCACAAGTTCCAATTAAACGAGTTGTCGGAGAGTGGGGCAAAAACCACAGCGCCCGCATATGCAACCCGCCTCGTCCATCACTTGCAACAACGGTGGTTTGTTTCACTAATAGGAGCGAGCTGGGCAAAAACCGACCGTAAATCACTGGGGAATAGCGACGTCGTGCACCCTTACCTCCACCACCAACCAATACTACTACTACTCCTGCTGCTGATGTTGCTCCATCTCCTCTCAACACCACCACCACCAACACCATCATCACCACTACTATCTAAACCTTTACTTATCTCCACCACCACTAACTTGCTACATCACCTTCACCACCACAACAACCCGAACCACAACCACCAACATTAATATCTAAGTCTTTACTACCATCATCATTTTACCAAATTCTACCTAAAATGCAAACCTCCACATACACACACATCCACGTACATAAACACATGCGCGGTACACACCAACACTTCACTCCCATTCCACATTCACCACCACTATCTATAAGATCATTCTAGGCCACTCCAACACACACTTCAACTCCCCCTCTCCTCCACCTAACCCACCCACCACCCCCTCCAACCCACACAAACACACCACCCCCTCCAATACTCAACACCGCCCATTCCTATAAATACTGTACCAAAACAAAATATCTCTCCCACAGGTTTTATTTACTAGGAGGTCAGATCAATGCCTTTTAGGTCCAGAGTGCTGCCCATAGTACCTACCAGGGTGGGGGTGAGGGAGGGGGGAGGAGGTGAGGAGGGGGAGGGAGGGGGAGGAGGGGGGTGATGCTCATCCACAAGCACGGAGACACTATGGGGAGGAGAGAGAGAGAGAGAGAGAGAGAGAGAGAGTGGAGTGGGTGGGAAGGAGACACTTCAGGGAGAGGGGAGGACAGAGGGACAACGTGGGGAGGAAGAGGGAGAGAGGGGAGGCACTGCAGGAAAGGGAGGAATGGCCAGTGTATGTGCAAGTTGTGCATGTGCAACAAGGCCACCTGGGTGACGTGTGTGTGTGTGTGTGTGTGTGTGTGTGTGTGTGTGTGTGTGTGTGTGTGTGTGTGTGTGTGTGTGTGAGAGAGAGAGAGAGAGAGAGAGAGAGAGAGAGAGAGAGAGAGAGATCCGTGCATATGCTTGCGACAGACGTGTGATGCACCTTAGCAGTGTAAGTCATCAAATATGTCTCGAGCATACACGCGTGCCTGAGCGTCTGGCTTAGTGATTATACGCAGAAAAAGAATATGCCATTAGCGTCAGGATTATACCCAACATGGTAGACGCCACACACCGGCTGACACTCTTCCTCCAGCTGACCACACACACACACTCAACCACGGCTTCGG